>NC_134643.1:224030052-224255052 GCF_030463565.1 Pelecanus crispus
CACCACTAAACCAATTAAGGGTAGAGTAGCCACCCCACGCCTCCTGGCTTGGTGGCTGGATCATTAATAATGAAAGTAAAAACTGGGAATCATTAAGATTGGAAAGGATCTCTAAGATCATCAGTCCAATTATCAACCCAAAACCCCCATGCCCACTAAACCCTGTCACAAAGTGCCATATCTACACATTTTTTGAACACTTCCAGGGATGGGGACTTCACCACCTCTCTGGGCAGCCTGGTCCAATGCTTGACTACCCTTTCCGTGAAAAAATTTTTCCTAATATCCAATCTAAACCTCCCCTGGTGCAGCTTGAGACCATTTCCTCTCATCCTATTGCTAGCTACTTGGGAGAAGAGACCAACACCCACCTCACTACAACCTCCTCTCAGGTAGTTGTAGAGAGCGATCAGGTCTCCCCTCAGCCTCCTCTTCTCCAGACTAAACACCCCCAGCTCCCTCAGCCGCTCCCCATCAGCCCTGTGCTCCAGACCCTTCACCAGCCTTGTTGCCCTTCTCTGGACACGCTCCAGCACCTCAAGGTCTTTCTTGTACTGAGGGGCCCAAAACTGGACACAGTATTCCAGGTGCGGCCTCACCAGCACCGAGTACAGGGGAACAATCACCTCCCTGCTCCTGCTGGCCACAGCATTCCTGACACAAGCCAGGGTGCTGTTGGCCTTCTTGGCCACCTGGGCACACTGCTGGCTCATGTTCAGCCGGCTGTCCAGGACCCCCAGATCCTTTTCAGCCAGGCAGCTTTCCAGCCACTCTTCCCCAAGCTATATCACCAGAGGATGTCCACAGGATCTAGGATACAGTCTGTACCGTGTAGTACATCCATACATCATCTTAAAAAGTGAGTGAAAAGTGAGGGGACATTGTATGTGAAAGACAGTTATTAGGAACCCTAAAGAGGAAAGTAAATGTGAAAAGTTCTAGAAATAGTGGTTGGAGCATAAAAGTCAAAGGCACTAAATGCTTCATTGCAGGTTGACATAAACAACCCTTTTTTCCTACACAGTGAAGATCTCTGAACCACCCTTTAGCACTCATTAAGGAGACTGTGGTGTCACAAGACTGAGTTCTGTGAAAATGTCAACTGAACACTCAGTTGTGACTAAAAAGCATTTAGGAAAAGCTATTATGGGGAAGCCATTTCTTGGGAAAGGATAGAAAACTACAGGATGATGTCACTTAAGAAACCACGGAGTACCCAAACTTTAAAGCTCTTCTGCTCTCTGAGCTTTACTCCTCAATAAGGATATAGCAAAATTAGCAAAGTTTTAAAAGGATCAGAGGTGGAAAATGGTTTTTGCACAAAAAGTGTATAAAAAGAACACAACTGTTCAGTGTCATAAGAGATTATACAAGAGAGACGTAATGAATATCTCTAAAAACAGGTACACCATGGCATAGGGAATAATTATTCATTGTTTCCAGTAATGGCAGAATTATGGTTATCAGATGATGTTATTGGTCAGTAGGTTTAGAAAAAAACCCTCAAGATTCTGCCTTTGGAATCATAGAATCATTTAGGTTGGAAAAGACCCTTAAGATCATTGAGTCCAACTGTAAACCTAACACTACCAAGTCCATCACTAAACCATGTCCCTAAGCGCCATGTCTACACGTCTTTTAAACACCTTCAGGGATGGGGACTCAACCACTTCCTTGGACAGCCTGTTCCAATGCTTAACATCCTTGCAGTGAAGAAATTTTTCCTAATATCCAATCTAAACCTCCCCTGACGCAGCTTGAGACCATTCCTCTTGTCCTATCACTTGTCACTTGGGAAAAGAGACCAACACCCACCTTGCTACAACCTCCTTTCATGTAGTTGTAGAAAGCAATAGGGTCTCCCCCAGCCTCCTTTTCTCCAGGCTAAACAATCCCAGTTCCCTCAGTCACTCCTCATAAGAGTTGTGCTCCAGACACTTCACCAGCTTCATTGCTCTTCTTTGGATGTGCATCTGGACTTCAGTTACAGACCTCCTTGTCAGCAGGCATTAATGTCAAAAATTTATACAGATCCCAAAGGCAATTGTGCAGCCAAGGGAAGAAACGTTCATCAGAGGCTTTTCAACACAAATGTACAACCTGTGTCTTGGGAAGTTCCTAAGCCACAACTGTGTAGGCACAGAGGAGGTATTGTGGCAGTATCACTACCCTCTGGTGTTGTTTTTATGCTCCTTTCCTAAGCTTCCACCCCAGGAGCAATGTGGGACAGTTACAGACCTGGTCTGACTCAGCACAGTCACTCTTATGGCCTTACATGCTTGCAGAACAACTTGGAAAGGTCTCTGGACAACTCCAAACCAGCAGAATCATCTACGCAGTGACCCAAACCTTTGCTTTCTTTCAGCACCTTTAGGCCGTGCAAACTCAACTGCTTCCCAGGAAGGCTGGAGAGCTGGGGGAGCCCAAGGCACTCCTTCAGTCATGCTGGCATGAAGAGCCCATATCTTAGCAAACAAGACAGGCTGGGGGTGATTTTAATCTCTGTTGTAGAGAAGCGAAGTCCCAGACCCAGTCAAGCAGTCTGGCCAAAAGCCTTACGAGGCGGGACGGTGCAGGAAGGACTTTGGTTCCAGTTTCCCAGATTTTGATCCCATGCCTTGCCGTCTGCAGCTCTGTGATACATCTGTGGTGTTCTGCAAGTAATTAGTGCCAATTCTACACTAAACTGAAACCAGGAGTGACTGAACAATGAAGATTCAGCCAGGAAATGCCTGTTCATTGACCTTCCAATCCACTTGCATGCAAAACCTAGAGCAGACAGTGAAACTAATTCTGCTTCAACCCCTCTTACTCTGTGTCATCGCTGGTCATTGACCTCTTGCTCCAAGTTAATGTTCATCTCTGCTACCCAGGAGATTTATGGTTGTTTACATATTGAAATATTCTCCCTTTTATCCTTTGTGGTGGCTTAATGTCTTATTCCCTCTTGGCTTTACTGCATTTCTGATTCAAACTTTCTCTATATGGGGTCATTCAAATATGAAACAGCTCTGACCAAGGCAGCTGCTGCCTTGTCAGCTTTCATTTCTACAGATGATAACTAATGCTTCAGCTTATGATTTTGGTGGATTTTTGTATTCTACCCTGGCGCTTGGATCACTGGTATGGGATTTGCAGTCTACAAAGTTCTCAACATATTGGTTCCACTAGGACTTCATCTGTGACTGATGCCATCTCTGGAAATGGCTCTCCTCCCAACCACCCAGCTTAATTCATGGCATTGACTTCTGTTAACATGCCCTTGGTTTACCCTGAGCAAACAGCTGGAATCAGCATCACACCCTCCAGTCGTTTTGTGGGAACAGGCTACTGCCTGTCCTCTGGGATCTCCCCCAGCCCCACCCTTTCTCCTTTTCTATCCTACAGTCATCTCTGGAGCCGCCAAATGATCATATTTTTCTGTGGTCTGGGAATGTGTGTGATGGCTCCCCAGAAATACTCATCATGGTGTGTGTGAAAGTTGCTGTGAGGAAAAAAAAACGTCTCCTCCTGCTACTGACTTTGCAGACTCTCACCCATAACAAAAGCTTCAAGGCAAGTGAAGACCCCAAATTTACATCCAGATAGCTCTCAGGGCAAGAATACTCATTAAAAATCTGAATGGGAGAGATGACAATGATATGAGGATTACCCTGCCAAGCCCTTCACAAAGCACTTCTGATTGCTCTGACAGATCTCTAAGGGCTTGTGGCACTTGTATACAGACTCCTGGCAACACCATCAGCTGCATTACCAAGAGATGCAATGCGGTACTGCGGTAGCCTGCTCCAAACACTAAGAGATTCCCCTTTCCCAAAGAGCATCCCATATACATCAGTCAAAGGAGGCATGTATTGTCACCTCCACCTTACAGATGAAGATCTGAGCAGGTTTAATGTGGCACCCAAATCCTATGGCAATCATTAGGTCCTGGGCAGCTGTGTACTTCTAAGGACTTCAGGCTCTACTTTAAAAATAATTCGGTGACTGTTCTAGAATAAAGCTTTTTTCTCCCCTTGCCACGTGATGAAATCCTCAGGTCTGCAAGGTGCAAGGTGCCTCCTTCCTAGAAAGCAGAAAGGAGGCCTTCCTCCACTAGCCAGGTTGGAAAAAGGGAACACGCCTCAAGCACGTCTAGCCAAGGCATGACCCTCCTTCTGCTTCAGCACCACTCTTTGCATCCTTGCTGCTGGATTCAATTGCCCAATATTTCTGTTCAGAGAACATTTCCCATCCCATGACAGTAAGGAACTTGGCAGTTTGTGTCCTAGGGAAGACTGATAGAAGCCTTGGATATTTAGGGGATTGAAGTCAAGTCTCTTCATATCCAGTGGAGCAAGAATGAGATCCTGGGTCACCTGCGTGAAGAAGGACCTATGCAAACATGCATGTTGTCACCTGGCTGTCTCTTGTGCAGGATGTATTCAGTTCAGGCTCAGAGCTTCTCTGTAGGATCAGGTAGCAGAAGGGACCAACCTAAGACTCCTCTTTAGGGCTTTGGCATAAAGTCTAATCAAATCATTGGCTGCAGAAGATATTAACCTGTTGGTGCCAGCTAGCAGAAATGTAGCATCCTCAGGTCTAGACAGTGGTTGAGTAGCAGTTCTGTCTGCCATGTCCACCACAATAGTGACAGACAATTACTAATGTATTTAGTCCAGATCTGGCAAAGCATCCTAGCCAAGATCACAGACTACTCTGTGGCAGAGCTGGGAACAAAATCAGACCCTTTGAGGTTCAGTCTAGTGCTTTAACCACATGAATGCATTTGTTGCGTTATCTGCTCCCCCTTTTCATGAACTCTACTGTATTTTTCATACCTAATTTGCTCCTGATCATAAGGAAAAAAGAATACCTCCTTCCAAATGCATATTGCAATGAACAAAAAGCAGATTTGTGGACCTTAAAGCCTTTCCTGTTATAAGTCTCTGTAAAATATGTTCTTTGGGTGTTCATTAATTACAAAGATTGTGAGACGGGAATTTTAAGTACAGTAATAAATCTATTCAGTTAAACCACAGTGCTGGGGATTTCATCCAAGCAGGGTTTTATGCCATTAGATTACAGCAAAAGTTTTCTGAGACATAAGGAACAAGTCCATTCTTCAGGGGCTTCAGCGATAAGGCTGTGAATATGCTGATCCCTCGCACAGTGTGTTTCCACTTCAGAAGAGGTAAGTGGTCTAGAAACACTGCAACCTGGGCACCAAAGGGCTGCTGGATGGCTGGGGAGTTGTTGCTGTCTAGGGACCAACAGATCCCCTAAATTAAGCAGGGTTGGCCATGGTAAGTTGGCAGGTAGAAAGAAGCTCAAGTAAAAAGGGAGCAACACAGAGATCTGAAGAACCTGAAAGTTATGGCTAGCAAAATGAACATCTCTCTCTTGGTGGAGGTTCAATATGGCAGTCTGGACTTTATGTGCTGTTCACTATCCCAAGCCTCTAGGTATTGCATCCTTAAAAAGAGTCACAGGCTTCGTTACCTGGTGTTTAATGTAAACACCTTCTGTCAGTCCTACAAATTTTAACACAAATTTTGTCACTGCCCTGGTGGCTGTCATCACATTCACTGTTGCATTTGCTGCCCCTCCATGAGGAACAAGCATCATGATAGCCTTTTCTATGACTTCCCACCAGGCCCTCTTCAAATCCCTCCTTCCCCCAAGAGTTAAACTAACTACAGACAAAGATCAGCAACCAGTGAGGACAGCTGATAATCTTCATATCTCCCAGCCTTCATATCTCTGCAGAAATAGAAACTTTGAAACACAAAGCGTGCATGCTGCTGCTTCATGCCCTTGCAGGCTCCTGTCTTGGGGACTCCCAGCCTGCACTCCTACTTGCCCAAACCTGTTTGCTGTGGGAACTCAGAGCACCTTTTACCTTCTCTGGGGAGCAAACCTCCTCACAAGCACTGTTTCAGATGCTCTCCCTGCTCCCTGTTCTTGCTCTCTGACTCTTGGCATTTTCCGTTTGTGCTATTTCAGCCACTTTGCTCTGTGTCCTTCCAGCCCTGTGGGGCTAAGCTATAAAAAGGATCTGACTATCTTCTGTAGTCTCTTGGCACACAGCCTTGGGCTATACACAGCTCAGCTAAATCATTCCATACATTCCTTTCTCTCCCAGGAAAGAGCGTAATTCATTGCAAAGGTTTTTTTCACCATGCCCTCCCAAGACAGAAAATTCTTTGCTTTGCAGCTGCCTTGACACATAGGTCTTGGGATGAGCTTATCTCAAGCATCTTGTGTGCAGAAAGATTCCATGGCAGCATCAAATAATAAACAGATCTCAAAAGACTGAACAATGTGCGAGCAGCCAAGAAAATGCTTTGTGTTCCTAGAGAGACATTTCCACCCTGATCCTCCTCCTGCTGCCATTATCCAGTTAGAAATACATGGCTTGAACCAACCCCTCAAATGTCAGCATTTTATTAAACCTGGTGCAGTTACTGTTCAGTGGACCATGATCCAGCTGCCTTTTCCACTACCAACTCTGATGAACCCACATTTGCTGTTATTATGTGTTTTCGTTCTGGAACAGACATGGTCACATTGCATTAAAGCCATGTCCTGCTCCAGGGATAAGGACTAGCCACATTTTTAGCTTTCATCTGCAGAAACTTGAGAAGCAAGATGCAAACTCACACAAACATGATCATGCCAACAGGTTGTCTTTGAAAGGGGGTCTCAGGATCGAGAAGGGCATTTGCCTGACCTCTAAAGCCCTTGGCAGGCATCAAAAGCCACAGCTACTTTACTAGCAGTGTTTGCCCCAGGGAGAGAGCCCTGGCCTCGGGGCAGGGGCCATGGGGCACCCTATTTCTGTATTTCCAATGCACAGCTTTTGGCACTGTATATATGTATTTTGTGCTTGTGTCTTCTCAAAGTGTTTGAATTCACCAGTTCTGTGTTGCAGCCCTAGAACAGTGTTTTACATTGTGGTGACAAGGACATGTGTCCATCTTTGGGCACATGTAGGGTGTCCTGGAGGTGACTGTGGGCGCAAGGTTTCCCGGGCAGTGCTGGAGGACTGTGTGGAGTGAAGGGTGCAAAGCTATACAGCTGGCTCATTCCTAAGGATAAATTAGCTTTTCTTTAGTCTGGATGATCAGGGAGGCAGGACTGGGAACAATTCAGGGAGATAGATTATACAATTATATTGACAATCCCCCTGTCTCCTGCAGTCAGAAAGAAAGGATGGGGCAAAGTAGGCTAGAGTTTTGAAAGTGTGTTGACATCTAGCTATATCTCCCAGAAGCCTTCCATGCCAAAAGCCCATCCAAGTCCCTTATTACTGCCCATTTGCAGTCCCAGGCTGGATATCCAATGTCGAAGATGGCTGAATATCCGGGATCCAGCTGCTCACAGCCTGGCTGTTTTGCCCATCTTGGCAAAAGAACTGTGAATCATAGAATCATAGAATGGTTTGGGTTGGAAGGGACCATCTAGACCATCTGACCAACTAGATCATCTAGTTCCAACCTTCCTGCCGTTGGCAGGGACACCTTCCACTAGATGAGATTGCTCAAAGCCCCATCCAACCTGACCTTAAACACTTCCAGGGATGGGGCATCCATAACTTCTCTGGGCAACCCATTCCAGTGCCTCAACACCCTCATATTGAAGAATTTCTTCCTTATATCTAATACCCCAAATCTGCCTGAGCATTTGGACTGAGAAATGACATCCTTCAGCATCTGGTCTCACTGTGGACATGGGACCCTTCTGAGAGTTACACATCTCCTTCCTAGAAGATTACTCTGAATGCTTATTCACTCACACCCCATATTTTTCTTGTGTTCAGAGCGGTAACTGAATGTGTTATGGAATGAACAGACATCATCTCTGTGGTCTACAGAGCCAGCTTACTGGGAATTTGGAAAGGTCAGTACAACATCATGCCTTTATGATCCTCTGTATTTCAAACTTCAGACCACTGGATAAATATTTGGCTTACACTGTGGGCAGCTTCTGGAATGTGGCTGTGAGCTGTGCAAGGATACGAATACTTGGTCAGGGTGAGAGGGCACTGCCTTTTTCCAAAGGGTCTTATAACCGGAGAAATAACTTCTTGGAAGAGCCTTGCCATTGTGCATTGAATGTGCTGGATGGTCCCCAGAGGAAATGGCTTTTCTGTAGCAGTTAGAAATGTGACTGTGCAATCTGGGCTGTGGGTGATGCCTTCATTAGGAAAAGGGCGCTGGGATTTTCAATGAGAAGCTCAAGCCAGGAGGGAATATTTTATATGCTTTCTGATCATCTGCTCCAGGGCTTGTAGAGCATGTCCTGTCTGAAGAGTCCATTTTTAGTAAGCAATGAACTTAACTTCCATTTGAAGTGCAGGGGATTTAACATGTACCTCAATGCTTTGCTAAATCTTAGACACTGAGCACGTACTCAGTGTTTTGGTGACTTCAATGAGAAAAAACGTCTGAGGGTCTGCTCAAGTGGTGACTAATTAATTACAGGCATACCAATCCAGATGCTTATTCCTGTAGTTTCGAGCCAAATGTGACTGTCATATTTCTTGCTGCTGGCTCTATCTCCATTTCTTTTACTAATGGACAAACTGAAGTCTATGAACTACTCAGAATATGAATTAAGAATTCAAAGTTTATTGTCTGAAGATAGCACCACCACAGATTTATCTCATTGATACATGAAAAATTTAATATTTAGTATCATGCAACAACCTTACTTGCTGATGCAAAGCAAGTCAGAAAAAAAGGTGAGCTATTAGGACACTCACCAAGTGCTTGGTTTTCTAGACATTGCTCCAGCCACAGTGTCTGTGTTTGAGGGAACTGGAGCTCCAGGTAGTGCAGGATCTGTGTTTATCAGCAATATTTCTGTTGTCACATCATTTATCACCATCTCACAGTTAACATTTTTACTTTCATAGGAGCAGACATTTAAAATGAATTAAATTCATCAATGATACAAAAACATACAGGAATCCGACCACCTAGCTGGGCATTGGGTATCATGCCTTAGCACAGAAGTGGTGGCCAAATGGGTGATCTGTTATCTACAAGTCCAGGAGTGAAGTGGCAGCAAAAGAGGAGGGGTTGGCAACTTCTGCTTAATGGCAAAACTTTTTTCTTTGCAACAGTTCCGTTAAAGGGATTGGTATGAGCATTGGAGGAAGCCTGTTACTGGAGTAAAACCTTATACTGTAGCCCTGGCTCAGGGCTGGCATTTATTGTAGCGACAGATTGGAGACCTCCTCATCCAAGCAATATCCAGTACATACATTTAAGTATGGCAGATGAGATGTTTCCAGCTGGTTGCATGTTTTGTGGAGCAGGTCACAGCTCAGACTTTACTTTGCACTTTCTCTTCTTGATTATGGCTTGTGCCACTGCTGATGTAAGTCGTCGGATAGGTACATTATTCAGAGTATTGGCTGTGAGAATGAACCAAGAAATATTTGTCCCTTTAGTGAACCTGAATTAGAAAAACATATTGGGAATGGCTGAGTAAGCATTACATGGGACACACGTGTAGTTAATTTCCACATATTAGGATGCTATTTAGTTTAGTTTAGGGGCTGAGGCTCATATAAGAGGCTGTTCATTGTGTGGTCTGATGCCACTTGCTGGAGCCTGCAAGGAAGAAGGGAGATGCCTACAACCTGCTATCCAGGCTGTAGCCTCCTGAGGCAGCATCATCACAGGAGCAGGAGCAAGAAAATGCATAAACGTGGAGCCTGCATTTTGCATCAGTAAATCTCCAAAAAACTGGAAAAAAAGAAAAAAAAAATCCTTATCATCCATCCTTTACAGATGAGCAGGCCATGAACAAACACACAGAGATGTCCTGAGGGCACCTAGCAGCACGGAGTGTGGTACTCAAAGCACGATGGTGAGCACAAACCACCTGGATACCTTGCTCTGAGGTTCTTCAAACAAATAACTGAGATCATTCATCTACCTACCAGACCAGGACTGTAGCCAAAAGGCATAAAATGCTTATATTCCATTAAATGCAAAGAGATTTTTAAGGCCGTAAAAAGGCCAAGGTCAGGATGACCTGAAAGCCTGGAAGATAGCATCATCTTCCCATAGTGTCTTCTTCAGCTTCAAACTTCCTCTGAGTTTTTCCATCTAGGCTATAGGTCATTTTGCACATTCTTTCTGCTACACATGTTCATGCTATGGCCCCTCCTAATCATCCTCACAGGTATGATGTTCTCAAGGTCTTGGTGCTCCAGTTATTGCAACTTCCTTTGCTCTCATTCTGACAAATACGAAACAAAGATTTCTTGCCACTCATTAAATCATTTTAAATCACTTTAACCATCTGTCCCAACTTATCAACATAAGTTTCTCTTTTTTAACTCATAATCAAAACCAAGTTGGTTTTCTTACCTCAGGCATCTTTTCAAGTTATGCTTGCCCTATCCTTTTTGTTTTGAGTCTAAAAGTTCAGACCCTACCTAAAATTGGTCCTAGACCTCTAAGCAAATCATTATACATGGACCTGGCAGATATGGTTCAGTTCCTGGCTATGTCCTTCTTGTGAGGTTTTGCTCTGTACTTCAGTTCCCACACAGTATCATAGAATCATAGAATCATTTAGGTTGGAAAAGACCTTTAAGATCATCCGGTCCAACCTTTAACCTAACATTACCAAGGCCACCACTAAACCAATTAAGGGGAGAGTAGCAATTTCATGTTTCCTGGCTTGGTGGCTGGATCATTTATAATGAAAGTAAAAACTAGGAATCATTAAGATTGGAAAGGATCTCTAAGATCATCAGTCCAACCATCAACCCAACACCACCATGCCCACTAAACCATGTCCCAAAGTGCGATGTCTACCCATTTTTTGAACACTTCCAGGGATGATGACCACCACCTCTCTGGGCAGCCTGGTCCAGTGCTTCCCTTTTGGTGAAGAAATTTTTCCTAATATCCAATCTAAACATCCCCTGGTGCAGCTTGAGACCATTTCCTCTCATCCTATTGCTAGCTACTTGGGAGAAGAGACCAACACCCACCTCACTGCAACCTCCTTTCAGGTAGTTGTAGAGAGCGATAAGGTCTCCCTTCAGCCTCCTCTTCTCCAGGCTGAACAACCCCAGTTCCCTCAGCTGCTCCCCACCAGCCCTGTGCTCCAGACCCTTCACCAGCCTTGTTGCCCTTCTCTGGACACGCTCCAGCACCTCAATGTCTTTCTTGTAGTGAGGGGCCCAAAACTGGACACAGTATTCCAGGTGCGGCCTCACCAGTGCTGAGTACAGGGGAACAATCACCTCCCTGCTCCTGCTGGCCACACTATTCCTGACACAAGCCAGGATGCTGTTGGCCTTCTTGGCTACCTGGGCACACTGCTGGCTCATGTTCAGCCGGCTGTCTACCAACACCCTCAGGTCCTTTTCAGCCAGGCAGCTTTCCAGCCACTCTTCCCCAAGCCTGCAGCATTGCATGGGGTTGTTGTGACCCAAGTGCAGGACCTGGCACTTGCCCTTGTTGAACCTCGTACAGTTGGCCTCGGCCCATCGATCCAGCCTGTCCAGGTCCCTCTGCAGGGCCATCCTACCCTCGAGCAGATCAACACTCCCACCCAGTTTGGTGTCGTCTGCAGACTTACTGAAGGCACACTCAATCCCCTCATCCAGATCATCAATAAAGATATTAAACAAGGCTGGTCCCAAAACAGAGCCCTGGGGAACACCACTCATGACCGGCTGCCAGCTGGACTTAACTGCATTCACCACTACTCTCTGGGCTCGGCCACCCAACCAGTTTTTTACCCAGTGAAGAGTACGCCTGTCCAAGCCATGAGCTGACAGCTTCCCAAGGAGAATGTTATGGGACACTATGTCAAGGGCTTTGCTAAAGTCCAGGTAAATGACATCCACAGCCTTTCCCTCATCCACCAGGCGGGTCACCAGGTCATAGAAGGAGATCAGGTTTGTCAGGCAGGACCATATAAGGACTTATATAAGGAAGAATAATCCTTTTTGCCCACTTTTTTAACCACTTATGTCAGTTATGCCTGTTTAGTCCATGTTTGTAGAACATCTCACACAGCAAAGCCCTGATCATAGATGAAGTCTTCAGACACTACCAGGACCTAAACAAAAATGACATTTTGGGGAAAATAAATTCTAGATTATCAATGAGGAATTCGCAGTGATGCGAGCTATTTGGGTGCAGAAATGTCTTCAGAAATACTGAAAGTATGTAGGTTATGGTAGATAAACTATAGTAAATAGTGGAGGCCTATTCTTGCTTGTCGTATGGGGCTGGAGCAGAGGACATCAGACTCCTCAGGTCCTTTGCTCTGAAGTTCACTGGAAGAAATCAAGATCCCCTGAGCAACAGAAAAAAGTACTGCCAATAGCAGTCCAGACACGCTGCAGATGTCTAAGTGTTTTTCATACCCTCTCCAACTATTCAACAGGAACGGTTAGTAATTCTGAGCCTGGGGATATTTTGGGAGTATGTGTATTTGTACTTTTTTTCACTTACATAATTTTTTTTTCCACTTATAATCTGATCATCTTCATGTTCTGGGGAAAAAAAAAAAAAACCTGGTGCAAATAATTATTGCCCCACACAGTCAAGATTGTTTTCATTTACTCCATTACAGCACAGACGAGTCGGAAAAGAAGTCTTAGTCATGAATTTAACACCGCATGAAGGGAAATTCCTGGGGAGTGAATGAGCGCAGCAATTATCTCAACATCTTTTTTTTTTTTTTTTTTCTGAGCACTCTACAAGTAAATGTCCGCTAAACCTTTTTTTAATGATTTGTCATAATTTTAGCCTGAAGTCAGCATTTCACATGCAGTGATTCTCCTCTCCATGGGGTTAGCCTGTATTGACTTTACCTTTCCAGTGTCATGACGAGGTGTATTTTTCCTGGGAGCAGAAAAAGGACAAGATTTCCCCACTACCACCACCCCACCCTGGGTCAGTATTAGTAGGACATGGTTCAAAACCTCCTGATGTAGTGATTGCCTCACAGCTAGACAGCTTCCTGATTCAGGTGGGGACTGGATTTACCCGTGATTAACTTGCACTTCTATCTGTTAGCCTGACAGAGAAATTTGGTGACTATAAATAGTGTTATCGAGCCTCAACATGTCTTACTCCATAGGAAGAAAGGCTTTAAATGGTTTAAATAGATCCCAGCAAATTGTCCTGGGAAACACTGCAGGAAATAAGTTATCAATAGTGAACTACAGATAGTCCAATGCCTGATTTTGGTCTTCATTCCTGTATCTGCAGCTGCACAAGTGCAAGGACAGCAAAACAGGTCCTCTGGGGAAACGAGAGGGCATGTTTATTGAAGGAAACACGAAAAATGGGGCTTCCTAAATCTCTCTCCATCCCCATTTGAAATGATTAAGGTGGAAATCAGAGTTCAAATACCACTGGAACCTCTTAGGTGTACGCTCCTATGGTTTCATTTTTCATCCTTCTGACTTCTTAAGCACTACCACAAATTAACTAATAAATAACTGTATCTAACACATTACATACCACTTCTGAACACCGCAGAGCCTTAATAGTGAAAAACAGCAGCTATCACTTGCAAGTCATTCCTTGCATTCAAAGAGTGTGGACATCAACCAACTGACCACATTGACCTGGGGGGGAAGGTGGAGCCATTTTAAAGACGGGAAATAAAGGCTGGGATCAGTCTGACCAAAAGCATCCTTACCTTTGAGTCACCCTGGACTCTCCTTGTAACCAAAGGGGAGGCATTGCTGGGGTGCGATTCACTTTCTTGGGAAGCAGATGTCTAAAGCAAGTCAGATGAATTGTGACCTAAAGTGCCCACTTCTCTCTACTGATTGTCATGGGTGACTCGATCATGTATAGACATCAACACAACACATATCTAAAGCCATGTGTGAGGAACCACATCTTCTGTGGCTTGCCCAAGACCTGACAGCCATTAAGCTATTGAAGCAAAGTCTGAAGATCATTTCAAAATGACATTTCTTTAACTAACATAAAACAAGATAAAACAAAAGACAATTTATATATTTTTATATATATGTATAAAAAAAACCCTGGTACTCTGGTCTGACGTCTGACTACTTTATCTGACTCAGACCCTGTTATTTGTCATTTTTAAATCTTTGCAGCAACAGGAAGTCAATACATTGTGGAGTACAGGATATGTAGCAACTTTCTGCTGCAATAGGATTGCCAGCCACAATGAAAACTCTGGAGGGTTCTGTGGGGAATCAGGCTCATGCTTTGTGCACGAGGCATACAGGTGATGCAAGTGCCTTCACGTCCCACAATATGTTGCACAAAGCATGGAAGCTTGAAACACTACGAGTGGAAAACCTGACCCAAAATATCCTGCAATTTATGTTTTGTTTTACTTTTCCTTCCCACAGTTACTGCTGCACTTCTGGCAGGAGAAATGGGAATCTGACAAATCCCCATGGATTCGAGACTTGGGACACACGATATCAACTCCAGAGACCAAACCCAAACCACACCCAGCCTTACCAGTGTTACAAGCTGTGGGTTTTAGGAGAAATTCAGTGGTAAGAAAATGGTATTATCATCTGCAGATGGTTCATTGGGCTGCATTTGGTGGTCTCAGGACATTTCAACAGTGGTCAGGAGCCTATGAGAAAAATTGTCACCCCAGTTGATGCGTATCTGGGGCAGCTTGCACTTGCAAAAGCAAGGATGAGAACTGCTTGGACCTGTCCCAGTATCCTTAGCTC
This sequence comes from Pelecanus crispus, assembly GCF_030463565.1. Lineage (NCBI taxonomy): Eukaryota > Metazoa > Chordata > Aves > Pelecaniformes > Pelecanidae > Pelecanus > Pelecanus crispus. Next base: position 224,044,757 of record NC_134643.1, read on the forward strand.
AGAGGCTGCTTTTTCCTTTTCATGGGAAGGCTCCAGCAGACACAGCATGGAGAGCTGTAAGAGATAAGGGAATTCACAATGTTTCTAGATTTAAAATACCATAAAGCCTGAAATGGCAGAGTGGTGCTTTCAGCTGAAATAAGAAGGTGGAAAGGACCCAATAAGGAGACATTTTCCTCACCCTGGTATGAGCTCTGCTCTTTGCTGGGATGGCCTGGCTGGGTTCAGACCAGGATGGGGAATGATGCTCAAATGCTGCTTGATTTCTTAAGTGACGATTTCTAAGGACTCTATGCCAACCACCATGTTATGGGCACACAAGAGAGTCCATTAACATAAATCTCTCATTACTCTTGGTTACCTCTCCTGGAGGTGTCTTTGCTGCAGTTTTTGAGGTCAAATTCCTTGGTAAGCTTACATTCCCCTGTAAGGGATCACAAGTACCATGCATGTCTTTCACAAGCCCCTGAAGCATTGGGGTTTGCTTCAGCAATTATTTACAGTCTTTAGTTTGGACACTCAGTTTTACTGTGAAATTTTCAGGCAAATGAGTCAAAACTGGGTGCCTACAACCATATTTAGGCTTTCTGAGAAATGTGATCTCATTCAGAGAAGTGTCAAGAAGTTTTCTGTGTCAATGGAAAGCAGAGGTGCTTAGCACCTTTGAAATATCAGACTTGAAGCATCTAAATATAGGTGTTCAAGCCTAATTTAAGAACACGGTTTAAAAATGTTGGTCTAGAAAATTCTGTGGTTTAAGTTTTCTTCCCCTTGCATATCTACAGAATATAAAAGTTCTAGTGCAATGAACTATCAAATATTTGTGATTTTGAATATTTCACCTACCAAGCAGTTGAATTTCAGTAGGGTTGAGACATTTGTTCAAACTAGGTTTAATGTCATATATGTGTTGTCCCATTGCATTTGGGGGGGGAGGGGGGGGAATCTTGTTCTAAATAATTTTTAAAAAACACTATTTTAAGTGTCTATTATGAGTAAAGTCCTATGAATTCCTTAAAGTTGCCAAGCATGAAGACCTATGTTTTTACTTTTCTTGTGTAATAACACTAGAGAAAACAAATATGTACAAATATATACACATCCCTTATGCCAGTTTTCAAAAGCAGAGAACATTATTTTGGTAAGATGTCATTTAACCAAGACGTCTGATGAACTTTCACTGAATGACATGAATTTACATTCTCAATTTAGTTTAACATCCTGTCCTGTATTTTTGTTGGGAGATACTCAGAAAAGCAATGGGATCATCTGGGACCAAAAAAACCCCCAGAATATCTCAAACTTTGCCCCTCTCCTAAACAGCAACATATCACACATGAGAATGTTTAGCTCAAGACATAGGTTTTGAACTCCAGGCCATGCTTTTTTCTGCAGTGGAGCAACAAATTGAAAGAAACGTAGCTAACTTACCAGTTGCTTATTGAAATCTCATTAAAAACATTTCACTTGTCAATTATTTCTACCCAATTCTTCTCTTACATGGTCTTATTATCAGTAGGAAGTTAGGGAGGAAAAAAAGATCCTTCTGATGCATAAATTTAATTATCTTATTTTAGGATCAGCTATACATTTGAACAATTGTTTTTAAAAATAACCATGACTTTTATTGCTGGTGTGTTTTCAACAGGTACCTGCTAAGTTTCTGAGTATGTGTATTATCTTCAGTAAGATGACATGTTTTCCTAGGCTTAGATATTTTAAGACAAATTAAGACACGATTTACAATTTACATCACTTTTTCCAAACAACCCGTCCCATGGAAAGTCCCCAGCTGTGAAGGTTTCACAAAAAAAGTGATGAACTGGTATTTGGCAACAAACCTGACAGACCATTTTAAAAATTAAACTTAAAAGAAAAGACAGAGGGAGGAATGCGTGGTTTTAAAAAATCAACCAGCTTATATTGTCCCCTCCCTGTAAGCCCACGATCTTGCTGCACAACCAGTTACATCCTTAAAAGAAACCTTACTTGGTAACAGAGTCATGTATACAAAAGGATCACACCACCCATCACGGCCACGATGATGCATCCTGGGCCTGATCCAGAGCAGGCTGGAGGTGATGGAAAGACTGTGCTTGCCTCTAAGTCATCCCAAGATTCACAGCACATTGCAGAGCCCCTCCTCACTCACAAGGGCTCCCGAGGAGACTGCAGATCCCATCTCTGCTCTTCTCACCAACATCAAGCTGAATTAAAGTTGCTGGCCATCATCTCCAAGGTATCTGGTGGCCTTTCCTGGTGTATCTGAAAGTCCCCTGCTCCTCAGAGCCAATGCAGCCAGAGCTCTGTGGTTGTGCATCAACTGCAGATGTGTGCAGCATGATCTGCTGTGATTGAACGCATCATTGGGCCAGATCATGTGTCCTGAGGCTGCCTCCCATCCCTTCCCCTATAGAAGGACCTGCACCCAGGTATTACCCCAAAACACTGTTGAGATCCCTCATTCATCGCCAAGAGGTGGGAACATGTGGTGTGGCTCCAGTAGGAAGACAGAGTTGGGATCAAACCAAGCATTGCATTAAGTCCTGCGGATACAATTGTCTTTGCACCAACAGCCATACAAACAACATGTACCTCCAAGGAGTCATAGCGGCGTCAGAACAGCAAGCAACAAAATGAGCTGTAACCAACTGAATCTGTAGTATGAAAAAAATTCCTAAAAACACCAAGAAAAGCAGGCAAAAGTCTAGCTGAAAGTTGTTTGAGCATGTGCAACAAATGTGTCTGGCCCAGCTTTGAGTGGTCTTTGCCAATTTGAGGTGAAAGTGTATGAGTCAATGGTTTGCTTAGGTGACTTGCTCTCTCTTGGCCTTGCTGTGGGAGTGCAGCCCAGGGAAGTGTGGTAAGAAGGAACAATTTTGATAAAGATTTTGACTTGCACAAGATGATCTCTCTTGGCAGCAACAATTTCTTAGGAAGAAACTACAGGTCACGGCAGACACATCCCACATGTCCAGCCTCCTCATGGTTTGGAGCAGGATAGCAAGAGACCTCTGCCTAGGGGGAAGCACACAGCTCAGGATATCACAGTGTCATTTGTTTAAGTCTTTGTTAATGCTCTGTAGGCTCCTGTCTGTTAGGGTCATCTTATTATTGATGATCAGACAACTCCTAGACAGCAGATCTGTTTCTTTATATTCAGTTTCAGCCGAATTTGGAACAGCAGCTTAAGAAACTTGACCTCTCAGCAAAGCTTGGTGTGAATCCATCCCATGCTGGAGGCTGGAAACACCCCTTAGAGGTCTTAGGAGTGACGAGTTTAAGTGTTCGTTGCCTTCAGACCTGTAACTCTGTGACCTTCAAAAGTGGTTAATTAGGTGTGATGCTGCAATATTACACTTTAGTCTCATTTTTGTGAACAAGGACCCAGCCTCCACCAGACACAGACATGAGACGTCCTCAGACCGGGTTTGAAAGCGGGCGCTGATAAAAGCAATTAAAACGAAAGCTGCTTTGAGGATGCAAAGGTAGGAGTGAAAGCAGAACACGGTGTCAGGCTAGAGCAGAGGAAATGAAGAAATGGAAGCAGCCTGTGCAATGGAGACCTTGCTGCTGGAGGAAACATCTCATCATATGTCCGACTGGCATCATTTGTCTCGGAGCAGAGCCGCAGCAGCAGCAGCAGGTTTGGAGGAGTTTTTCCCCTCCAGATCTGCTGGCTGGGGGGGGTCACATCGACTGAGACCGGCTTAGACTCACACTGAGCTCTACCCGTGCACGAAGGTGGCAGCGGGTTTGTAAGTACATCTTGCCCTTCTCAGAAATGACTGTCACAAATTAGGGGAAGAAAGTTTGAAAACCTGCTAAACCTTCTCAGGCTGCAAGTCCTCATAGCTAATTATAGCTGAGACAACCCTGAAAACATCTGGGCTATCAAAAGACATGCTGTCACACAATACATGCTGATTTTGCCTCAGAAAATTGGGCCCAGCACGGGACTTAGACAACTGAGTTCAGGGGCAAATTGAGCTACAAAGAACCTCTATCTTTTTTGAATGGTATTGTGCAGAATTTGGTTTAGCAGCTGTCCCAAACAAATCCACTAGAAAACCTGTTCAGTAGGCTTTTGTTGTCTTACAGATAAAGGCACAAATCCATGGCATTGATTGCTTTTGCTCATTACAAGCCCAGTCTTTGCCAAATCCCTGCTCTGCCACTCTGTCCCTTCTCCCAGGCTGCAGGGCAGCGCTGCTCACAGACCATCCAACAGCAAAATAGCTGCACTCCAGGGATGGGTGAAGTGACATCTAAGTATCACATCTTGGGGACAGCGCTTGGCTCAGTTATGCTCACACTCCTCCATCGCTGCCCGGCTCTGTTGACCCTCACAAGAAGAGGATGGGATGGGGCTTACACCAGCCATGGGCTCAGCTCCTGATGTTGCTGCAAGGACCCGTGCAGACCCCAACACCTCTGGACAGACACTTCATGGCCTCAATGTGTGCAAGGTGGGGACATCCCCAGGGGCTGCCTTGGAAGCTGTTTTTGTGTGCACACTGATTAACTGCCTGGAAACCACCATGAGGGGTGAAACCACCAAGGAGGTGCTCAGCAGCCTGCCAACCACAGTGCAGCACAAGGGCACCTTGAAGAGCTGACAGCAGCTGTGTAGGAAAAGCTAAGAAATGGTGCTAACGCCTTTTGCTCCACAGGACCCAGGCACAGGAGAAACAAGGTTGGTTTGATACATTTTGGGGCAGAAGGTACTGAAATCCAGTGCCTGTGGGCCGCTCTCAAGCCTCCTTCTTGTTCTTACAGGTAAGTGAAGGGGAGTTTATACAGTGAAACTCAGCAATTTACATATAGCCACAGAGCCTGAGGCTACTTTGAGAAAGGACAAAAAAAATTGTGTTGACCAGCAATACCTACACATTATTCCCACACACCAGGTAAGATTTGTCTTTCAGATTAAAAGACTGTGACATTTACAAACCACCATACAGCGTAGGCTTCCTGGTAAAAAGTTATTCAATGGCAATTCCCCAGCTATTCTAGGTCAAAAGTAAACATTCAAAGACAGAGAAAAAGAGACTCGTGAGGCTTTACAATGATGAGATAGGACTAAAGTGCTGGGGAGAAGAAACCAATCAATGCACAAGCATAACTGAGCACACAGACATCCATGTCATTTACTGTGAGATACATGCAGCGCTTATAAGATAGAAATCCAATGAAATGGTGCTAAGAAAAGAGACAGGTAACAACGGTCAGGATCTATCCTTTGGCCAAAGGTAATCTGTAGCTTTGTTCTGCATTGTGCAATGGGAGGTAGTTAGGTATGGCATTGAGCAAATACCCAAAGCCTGGCTTTTAATAGTCACAACGATGGTCTGAGCAGTTCCTGGATATGCTGGGATTGCTCCAGGAAGGAAAACTCCAGGGTCACCAAGATTTCGGTAAATGTCAATGAACCTTGTGTTGTGTTGGGTTCCTGGTGCAATAGAGGAAGAAATCAATTGACTTAGTCATTAGTGCAGCAGTTACTTGTATCCACGTATCCGTTCCGGATTGCGCGTGGCAGAGTGCCATATCAAGTGCATCTCTTATGGACTTGATCAGGAGGAGTGATCAGTGCATCAGTTTTCCTTGGTGCATTGCCATGTTTACTCCAGCTAAAACTTTCATTCCCATGGAGTTGTACTGGCGTGAATCTGGGTAACAAGGGAAAGAGCAACCACCAGTCTGGAAACAAAAGTGTAAAGCACCAAGATCAGACATGAATTCATAATATTACATAGTTACTTACCCTTTGAACAAGTTTCACTGGTGTGCTGTGTTTAGAATCATAGAATCATAGAAAGGTTTGGATTAGAAGGGACATTTAAAGGTCACCTAGTCCAAGCCCCCTGCCATGAGCAGCGACATCTCAACCAGATCAGGTTGCTCAGAGCAACATCCAACCTGACCTTGAATGTTTCCAGGGGTGGGGCCTCCTGGGAAACCACCTCTCTGGGCAACCTGTGCCAATGCTTCACAACCCTCATCATAAAAAAATTTATTCCTTATATCAGGTCTGAATCATAGAATCACAGAATCATTTTAGATTGGAAATGACCCTTAAGATCATCGAGTCCATCACTAAACCATGTCCCTAAGTGCCACATCTATATGTCTTTTAAATACCTCCAGGGATGGGGACCCAACCACTTCCCTGGGCAGCCTGTTCCAGTGCTTGACTACACTTTCTGTGAAGAAATTTTTCCTAATATCCAATCTAAACCTCCCCTGGTGCAACCTGAGCCCATTTCCTCTTGTCCTTTGCTTGTTACTTGGAAGAAGAGACCGACCCCCACCTCACTACAACCTCCTTTCAGGTAGTTGAGAGCGATAAGGTCTCCCCTCAGCCTCCTCTTCTCCAGGCTGAACACCCCCAGTTCCCTCAGCCGCTCCCCATCAGCCCTGTGCTCCAGACCCTTCACCAGCTTCGTTGCCCTTCTCTGGACACGCTCCAGCACCTCAATGTCTTTCTTGTGGTGAGGGTCCCAAAACTGAACATGGTATTCAAGGTGCTATCTACCCTCTTTTAGTTTGAGAGGTGAATCTACCCTTTTAGTTTAAAACCATTGCCCCTTGTCCTATTGCTACAGGCCCTACTAGAAAGACTGTCCCCATGTTTGAGGTATGATCCATCACTTACTGTATCTCTCTGCTGCTTAACAAGAGCCCTGAAGCAATTTTTTTCCCCATTTATGCCATCGAAGCATAGCCTGGTCTTTCCTGACTGCCCCAATACACTGATTAATATAATTAACAGTCATATTTTATGACTATTCCAACCCACTTATTCCACTCAGCCTGAGCAGAAATTCACTTCTCCCTCAAGAAAGGCCAGTGATTTTTAGTATTATTTTGTTTCAGACTCTAAACACCCTTCAGTTTATATCTGTGAGTCAATCCCCTGCAGCTGTGAACCACTGATTGCAGCTTCCCTGGAAAAGCAGCTTTCGTCTTCCTCAGCATCACTGTGACAGGGTAAAAGGCAGCATGTTAAGGGAACGGTTCTCTTGCTATTATTTTTCAACATCTTTGTCTTCACTCTGAATTTTAATGCCAGAAGGGTGTTTTAGACACTGAAGTCCCTAAGCAAGTTCTCTCCGCTGTTGTAAAGCAGGAATGAGCATAAACTTTGTATAATCACATGGACGTATCATCACAGGTATTGTGAACCCTCCTGGGGACTTTACAGGTTTTGGATAAGGAAACCCATTCCCTCCATCAGGGTGAGATTCAAGGGTGGCATGAGAGGTGGATGTGGATTAGGCTTAAATGAAAGTATGGAGTTTATAAAATTTAGCCTAGGAGACAGCTAGGTTTGGGTCTGTATTGAAGTTAATCACATGAGATATAAATAGTGGAAATTTCACAAGGTCAGAGGTGCGGGCTGCACTTGGTTACATCTGTGCTGGACCGGGAAGCAAAGCTTGGGTTTAAATAAACAGCTTAAATCTATGGAGAGAGTCGGTCATTGCAACTCTGAGGTCGTTGGTCCTGATCCTGAACTCAGCGACACCCCCTTTTGCTATGGGATAGATTCAGGGACGCCTTTAGATAGGCATTAACTTAGACACACGGAGAGAGTTCTGCCTACCCATCAAAAGGGTTATGAAGCCCCAACAACTGGCTTTAGAGCCCTGCATTCCTCCTCCTCTACATGTGCAGTTTCTGTTAAATCACTGAGCAATTTACAGATGGGCTGAGGTCTCAGGAGGATTTTTTTAAAGCTTCGTTACTTTATTAGTTCTGTTTATCTTTCTGTTCCATGATGACGGCTGAAGTAATCCCAGCCTTCATGAATAAACTCAGTTTCACCTGTGTTTAGTTAAAGACCACAAGGTACAATACTTCCCACAAACACAGCCTTGTCAAAGGAGTCATGCATCATGCATTGTGCTGGAAATTATATTATCCAAATTTAGTGTCCATTTGATGCCCAATGAAGCTGGTGGAAACATTAAAAATGCTGGCAGCAACTAAAGAAAACAGCTCTTTATTTTTTGTTCTGCCAAGATCTGAGCTGGAAGTTTGTTAAGAGAGCTCCCAGTCCACCTCCTTTCATTGCAAACTAGCTGACTCTCAACTTCTTTTTTCTTTTTTTCTTTTTTTTTTAAGAAACTGCAGATGTGACTGGCAAATTGTGTTATGGTTTTGTTTGTTTGTTTGTTTTTCTTAAGTGTCTGATAATCCATATAAAAGACTGAAACAGTGTTACTGGACAAGTTTCAACTTTGCAAAGAGAAGATATAGCAAAACAAAACAAAAAAAACACCCTCAATAAATCTCCAGTTAAAATGTTACATCTGAGCAAGCTACTGGCATCACTTTCTGCTCTGAGATGAATCTTCATCCATCCCCCAGTAAGCCTTTTAGCCAAAATCTTTATTGGCGGAGTATCGTTTCTTCAGGAAGGTCAAGCCCTTAACCTCCAGTCCTTCTTTTGCTGGCAGCCTGGAGCCTGAATATTTTGGGACAGATGTTCAGTGGATCACTAAGAAATAGGGGACTTGTTTGCCTTTCTCTGAGTTAGTCTGGAAGATATCATTCAAAGCTCTTTTGCTGCATGATGGATTTTTCATTTTGGTTCTTAACTAAGAGATCTGTTACCTATTTTCTTGCTGTTAGTGAAATAAACCACAAGAAATTTCTCTTCTCATTAAAACAACAACAACAAAAAAGACTGTAACAGTAGTCCTGTATGGGGCTCTTCAGAAAAGACCAAATAACAACCGCAAAATGTTCAAGGCAAGTGGAGACCTCCATAACCTTCATCCAGGAGACAGTGACAGCCGCAATTTGTGCTCCACAACTTGGGCTTTCATCCAGTTGCTGCTCTGTGCAGGTTGTATGGGTGTACCAAGGTAGTATTTCTAGTAATCTCCTTGGGGACAAAGGGCAGAAGAATTTACATCCTGAATGAAATGCGGATCCAACAGAAGGTTACACTGAGTTAATCACTGGATGCCCAAGCTTGGTCCCCAAACCCATACTTGGAAAACAGCATGGAAGGAACAGGGATTTTGTCAGAAGGTCACTTATTAAATGTATTCTGAAATGGTTGGTGTGTGAGGTGGGAACAGAAGGGAACAGAAAAATAGTAGGAACAAGCAGCACTTTTCTGCTCCTGAGTCTGTGTTGGAAAGAGACCCAGCTGCACCCTTCCTCATACTCTTCCCTGTGCTGGTTTCCCCAGGAAGAAAACCTGGGTGCATGTATGCAGCACTTAAACATCCCACAACTTAACAAGGCCGAAAGAAGAGCTGAGGAAGGGGTCTGACTCCAGTCCTGGGGTAGAAGATTCAGTTGGGAGGAAGAGAAGGACATCTCCAAGATCCTGGTCCGTCCACACATGTTTTTCTATTTTCTTGCTGAATCATAGAATCATAGAACCTTTTAGGTTGGAAAAGACCTTTAAAGATCATCCAGTCTAACCATTAACTTAACACTATCAAGTCCACCACTAAACCAATTAAGGGTAGAGTAATAATTAATTTCACGTTTCCAGGCTTGGTGGCTGGATTATTTTAGAATGAAAGTAAAACTAGGAATCACTAAGGTTGGAAAGGATCTCTAAGATCATCAGTCCAACCATCAACCCAACACCACCATGCCCACTAAACCATGTCCCAAAGTGCCACGTCTACCCATTTTTTGAAATATTGTTTCATTTTGATTCCCTTCAGCAGTCCACTACCACAACACAGTTAGACTTTCCCATTCCCCACCCTCCCTCCATGAGAGGCATAGCAAAGCTCTTCAAGCATCATATGACAAACTCAAGGGAAAAGCATCAGAGGCAGGATGGTGCTCACCTGCTGTCTGAGGCTCTTCAGCCAGCTGAAACTCACACCTTCCCCAAATGAAAAATAAGCCAGAAGAAGACAAGCACAAGGTGATCAGGCAGAGGAACATATATATGATGCTGTGAATCTTATAAGAAATCTTAGGCCTTCATCACTTAGGCTGGATGTCTCTCAAACATAATTTTGTGTTATTTACTCATAGAAACATGTTTGAAAATATCCATGTGTTTACCTTGTGTACACAGGAAAAAAACCCCTAGAGACATGAATCTCTTCAACCAAATTACTATCACTCTCACTGTATCTAATTGCAGTTTTTTGTTTTGTTTTGTTTTTTGTTAATTTTAATAATTCTTACACTGCAAAGCTGTAAAAACAAGGCTCTTGCTGTCTCACAGAGTTCTGATAGGCTGCAGAGAAATAATATCACTGGGATCAACCATCAACCAAACAAGGTAAAATTGATCTCATGCTTTCCCGAAAGACAAAAGACTTTGGAAAAGATATGGGTATTCACTGAGAGGAATGGCATATTACTGAGTCTTGCACAAGTCGAGGGGGCTTGGCCATTCTGGTATGGTAGGTAAGCAATCTAGAAAACTGCTGTTGATAATTTCTGGTTGTCAGCAGAAACCTACACCTGTTAGCGAGGCTAACGGTGACCCAGGATCACAGAGGAATCCCACAGATTACGCTTACAAAGTTGGTATCACACATGTTTTTGTAGGAAGCCCAGTACAGTAGGGCTGGCTTTCTGACTTGGGTTGACTGAGAAGAGAAAGAGGCAACAGAGTCTCTTCATTTCCTCTGGTCTGCTCAATGCAGAGCAGTATGTGGGCATATTCAAGAAGGACAGAAGAAAGCAAGCATGTGAGTGCATTTAGCTTCTCTAGATAGTTATAGAGTTCACCAAAGGAAATAATGCATAGGTCGTTTCTTCGTTCCTAGTCTTCCAGGACTTAAAAAATACATTTTTGAGAGAGAGCAACTCTTTCAGGACATGTTTTTGTTAGTAAGGGAACTGTTAACAAGGGCAGTTGTCCACTGAGGGAAAACAAGATACTGAGAAATGTATTAAAATACACTGACTTGATGATGCAATGATTGACACTGGAAAGACAAATGGCCTCGTGATTCTTCACCAGACCTTGCAAAAGAGGCTGGGAGCCTAAGAAATGGTTGACTATGTGTCCGATTTCTCTTGGCAGAGATGCTACCACTGAAAGTTTGTGCATCCTGGAGCACCACGCAAGTTTGCCTGTCAGCCTTCTGTTGCTGTTATTGGCATTATACATACACAGGGACACCTGCACACAAAGAAAAGCAATGAGAGACATATCCTTTGTCTTACCCTTACTAAAAATAGGAATCATGAGAAAAAATCAAAGATGGAAAGCATATTTTTATGTTCCTACATGAGAATGTGCCCTGCATCAGAGTTTCTCAAGACATGGTGTGGAAAGCCACATCTAGTGATGCATAAAAAATCAGGAATGATAGCACCTTCATAATACTTTCAGTTTAAAGTTGGATAGAAAGGTGCAGCTTGGTCTGTATGAAGTTTCAAGGACTTTGAAGGTTTGTGGTCCAAAGTAACTGGAAGCCTCTTCTCTAGACAGTAAGAAATGGGCAAGGACTTTCCAGCTTCTGAACAAAATGTAGTGTATCAGGAAGCCTCTAGAAAATGAGCAAATACCTTGTGAAAATTAATATACAACGCAACATAGACTTTCAGGCATAATCTACTCTAGTAAACTAAACCCTATGAGAACTCAGACTGTCAGTGTCGGTGTTGCTAAGCTATCCGTGGTACACCTCTGCCCTGCATGAACCGTCCCTCTCCTAAATTGCCTAAATCTCAACATTGTCCCCCACAACATCTGTCTCTCTGAGTTGGAAAGATATGGATTTGATGGGTGGACTGTTCCGTGGATAAGGAATTGACTGGATGGTCACATCCAGAGGGTAGTGGTCAATGGCTCAATGTCCAAATGGAGACTGGTGACATGCAGTTTCCCTCATGGGTCCATACTGGGGCCAGTGCTGTTTAACATCTTCATCAATGACATAGACAGTGGGATCAAGTGCACCCTCAGCAAGTTTGCAGACGACACCAAGCTGAGTGGTGCCGTTGACACACCAGGAGGACGAGATGTCATCCAGAGGGACCTGGACAAGCTGGAGAGGTGGGCCTGTGTGAACCTCATGAGGTTCAACAAGGCCAAGTGCAAGGTCCCGCACCTGGGATGGGGCAACCCCCGGTATCAGTACAGGCTGGGGGATGAAGGGATTGGGAGCAGCCCTGCGGAGAAGGACTTGGGGGTGCTGGGGGATGAAAAGCTGGACATGGAGCCAGCAATGTGCGCTGGCAGCCCAGCAAGCCAACCCCATCCTGGGCTGCATCCCCAGCAGCGTGGCCAGCAGGGCGAGGGAGGGGATTCTGCCCCTCTGCTCCGCTCTGGGCAGACCCCACCTGCAGCCCTGCGCCCAGCTCTGGGGCCCTCAGCACAAGGAGGGCACGGAGCTGTTGGAGCGGGGCCAGAGGAGGCCACAAAAATGATCCGAGGGCTGGAGCCCCTCTGCTCCGAGGCCAGGCTGGGGGAGTTGGGGTTGTTCAGCCTGGAGAAGAGAAGGCTGCGGGGAGACCTTAGTGCGGCCTTGCAGTGCTGAAAGGGGGCCTACAGGAAGGGTGGGGAGAATCTTTTTAGCAAGGCCTGTTGTGACAGGACAAGGAATAATGGATTTAAACTAAAGAAGAATAGATTTAGACTAGACATTAGAAAGAAATTTTTTACACTGAGGGTGGTCAAGTACTGGCACAGGTTGCCCAGAGAGGTGGTCGATGCCCCATCCCTGGCAACATCCCAGGCCAGGTTGGACGGGGCTCTGAGCACCCTGATCTGGCTTCAGTGCTGGAGAGCAATCATGGGCAAGTTCAATTTGCTAGTGTAGGCATAGCATTGGTGAATGAATTAGTTGAGGCACACCTAGGAGACAGAAATAGCCGGGGTTCTTGGATGGGACAGTTCTTGTGCAACTTCAACCCAAAAGAAAGGGAGGGTCCAAATTCATTTCCTGAGCCTAACAGAAACAATACTTGTGCCTTCAGGGAAAGGACTCGCAGAAATGCCAGCAAGTTTAGCTATTTGCATTGAATATGGAGGTCACGATCAAAAGATATTGAATCATTGCTTACCGCTTCTTAGATCAAGCACAATGAACACGACAAGGCCCATCAGCATGCCAATTTTTCCTTGGTTTTGCTGTGCAAACACTCCTTTTGGCCACTTCAGAGATTCGGCCCAGCTGCACAAAGCCAACAGCAAAGGAGCTGAAGAAGCAGTGTTGACACATGTCAAACAATCTTGGTTTTGATGAAAAAACACTTGCATAGGCACAGATCGGTACTACTCCACACTTCAGGCGTGCAACCTGTTCCTGACAAAGCCGGTGAGTCAGCGGCAAAGTCAGAAAACAAACTTCGGATTTGAGTCCTAACCTGGTGCCCCAGTGTCTCCAGCTAGAAACTGGGGGGGAAAAAAAAAAAAAAAAGCAAACAAACAAACAAAAGCCCAAAAAAGGAAGAATTTCTGATAACTTCTGCCTGGAAATGTGGCTGCAGTGGCTGCAGATAATTGATAACAATATAGACAAAAAGCAGACACACTGTCCCAGTATTTGCTGGCAAGAATTGTCCAGCAACTCAATCCAAACTGCTGAAGGGAGGGTGAGATGGGAAGGGAGCCTGAACATGTTGCACAGAGGAATTTCTATCACATGCTGCGTTTCACATGTGGTGTTTTTCCCCCCACCTACTCACACAGTAGGTTTGCAACTTTAATCTGTTTATTTTTAGTGGGAAGCATGAGTAGGTAAATATGTGCTCTATGCTGATATTTTAGGCAGGGAGGTTTAATTATGTATGTGTGCTAATTGTTGTTATGTTTCTAGGTATTATTGATTTTGGACTCGCTCCCACTCACCCCCACGCGCCAGAAGAGGAGAAGAAGTTGTTTGGCTGCTATAACAAACACTTGCTGCTACTACTGTACAAACTGATCAGGATGAGGATTTTCCCCCCTTGGTTCTTTGCTAAAAAAGTTAGAGCTGTTGGAAGCTGCCAGATAGGTCTTGGGAAAAAAACCCTCTTGTTTGTCTGCAGGATGAGTGGAGGAGAGACTATGGCCATGCACGTTGTCCCTACTCTACACCAGCAAAATGCAGCCATCAAGATGTTCAGGTGAGACACAGACTGAGCCTCTGTTCTTGCTCCGCATTTGCTTCTTTTGCTGCAACAAGCGATGAGATCAGCTGTACCAGCACAGAAACTGGCTACGAGCTTTGCCCACCCCGCTAAATTCATTGATGACTTAGGCCTTGCTGCCTCCAACAAGTCAATGAAGCTGCTCAGGGCTCAGGTCAATAAGAAATGGAGTCTTTCTCCTCCTGCTTATATGGTAAGCCTGCAATCCTTCAAGTAGTTGTGTAAGCACTTGGCCATGCCCCAGTCACCCCAAATCCCACAAGCAGCTTGACATTCCTCAGTCATGCACAGATATTTCCTAGGACATCCTTGCACGGGAACATTTGCTGATGAAAATTTTGTAACCCGGTAAATTTGCGCTGAACTTGGGATCTTTATGCAGCTCTCTCCTGACTACCTATTTCATTCAGACCTCTTGGATTAAAACCTCTGAGGCTAAATACCTGTTTCTTTAGAAACACTCAAGTTCGATTCCAAACTTGATCTACATGGTTTGGGTAACATCATAAAAATAAAACAAAGTAAAATAATGCTGAAAACCTTAAAGCAGATAGGCAAACAAATTACAAGATATTGTCAAATGACATGATTTTGATTAAAACCAATAATAGAAAGGCAGACCAGTGTTTAGTCTTCAAATGACCCAGGCCAGCTTGGACTAGCTGAAGACCTATCTTAATATCAACCAAAGCTTTATCCTGTTCCACTTATTTTCTAGATTGTAAATCAAACTCTGATTAATCACCACCACCCCAAGCAAACAATCTCCTCTAATCACCTTGTCATGACAATACATCTTTGTAATATTGCAGATACTCAGAGACATCTTATAAACAGGATGTAAATGAACATCTATTAAAAAATTAACTAGATTACTTCAGTTACTAAATATTATTACAAGTTTCATAATACTATGTGCTTTATAGCCAACATATAAAACAGCAGCTGCTGTTAGAGTTTGTTTTTCCACTCATAATCAAATTTTGGCTTGTGGAAGGGTGTTATTTTTCTACTCTCATTCTTTTTCTGGGAATTGTTGCACCAAGCACAGACAGCAAAAAACTGTCTTCCTAACTTTTTTTTCCTGGGTTTCTTTATTTTTGTCTTTAATCCACCCACCTACTCCCCTGTCGATTGCTGATAGCTCTCCTCTGTTTCTTCCGTGCTGCTGGAGACAGCTCATTGTGTCTGCATTTCTATTGCTAAACCAGGGGGTTTCCCAGATCCTGTGTCCAGGTAGGTGCCCCAAACCAATTCCTGGATCGGTATTGCAATGCTAATTTTGTCTCAGGTTCTTGAGTAAATTACAGCAATGTAAAGATGAAGTGTGCTTTTTGACACGTATAACTATACCCAAGGGAGATTGCTCCACCAGTCCTGCCAGGAGAAGGGTGACAACCCACCCCGCATCAGCTATCAGGGAGGAAAATCTAGACCAGGACATGACTTTCCTGTATCACTGCAGCACCCTGAAGGTCTACTGAAGGGTCTGATTGACTCACAGTCAAAGTATAAAGCAAGGGGCAGACAGATGAATGCAGACAGGGGAGCACAAGGAAGCAGTGAGAGCAACCAGCAACAGTCATGCCCAATAAAAGGCCTGAAGGTTTCTGCATGCATTGATGATGTAGGTCTGTCTGCAGGTGTCTATAGGGGAATTTTATCAAGGATAAGGCACAGCATGGAAAAGCACAGACTTCTATTTTTGGAAGTCTAATAGCTAAGCAATGATAGCCACATCCAGGCAGAAGCAGTTAGTCTCTCCACTTTGGGTGTGAGAAGATAGAGGGAACAATGTCTGCAACAGAACAGAAATGGAGTAGGTGCCCCTGAACATTTTCCTACAGACCTTTCTGCAAAGGGTCCTGTATCTCTGATCTTATTCTGTGTAGTGGTATTGGACTGGATCCTGATTTTAGTCTTCTATGTTTCCTCCTATCCACCTTCTCTTTTGACATATTTCATCTGTGCTTCTCCTGCCATACAGCCATCATCCTGAGCCTCAGCACCGGGCTCTGACCTCTCTTCCCCCTCTATCCTGACACTACCCATGGGGACCTTCCCCACCAGGACCTGCATTTCAAACACACTTTCTTCCGGAAACAAACACATTTCCCTTCCAGATCCCACCTTTTCACCTTCTGTTAACTCCCAGACCTTTGACTCTTTTTCCTCCCTTCCTGTCTTCGCTGCAACACATCACTTGCTCTTTCCTTTCGTTCCCAAGTCCACACATCCCTCTTGGAGACCAAGACCTCACACAGTATGCAATCACACACTTGAAGTTATAAACACAGCTGTCCTAAGACTTCTCCTTTTCTACCTGCACTGGCCCCCCAACCTTCATAACTCAAGTTTTTCCTGCCAGGACCAAGATCTAGACCATTATTTCACAGTGCACTGGCTTATCACTATCTTCTCATCTAATTTCTTGTTTTGCCTCTTCACATTCTTGGCCTTGTGCCTTTGCCCTTTCACTGTGTTCATCTGTCAAATGTCCTCTTTTCTTCAAAGCGCTGCTTAAAATTCAGCTCTCCAAGCAGCACTCCTCTTTGCTAATCACTAGTAACCCCAGATAATCCTTACAATGAAATATTTTCTCATGTTCTGCCATGTGTTTAACTTGACTACTTTAGATTTCAAAGTCTCCTAGACAGGGAGTATGTCTTATCTGTAATCTATAAAATACTGTTCACATCTATGCTAGTCTACCAATGTTATCTAATAAATGGAATTCACTGCAGTGTATTTATGATCAGCTACAAAAAGATGAAGAGGACCAGCTAAGATGTGAAGTTTACCATTTAAAGCCTAAAATAAAGAACCCAGCGACATGAAGAGATTGATTTTGAAGCAAGATTTTACTTTGTACCATAACAAAATTATTATTTGCAGCTACATTTCAGCAAACAGCTGGGTTTTGCTTCATTGCTTCCATGCAGGAGGAATTTACTTTAAAGCACGTGCTCAGATTTGTGAATAAGCATCTCGCATCACTTTCCACTAATAGCAATTGCTGTGCTAACAGTTAAGGTCTTGACAACCACAGGACCATGCTCAGGACCGCGCTCTGACCCCGTTTGGCTTATTGGGAGAGTTGTAGCCCATGAAGTCAGGCTACCGGGAGCACATGTACTGCCGTGAGTCAGGACAGCAGGGAATGAGATAGAAAAGATAAAAATGGCTTTTGCAAACTAAGAAGAATCCAGGATGGCCTTCAGTTCTGTTATAGTCACTGAATTGGTATCTCCTGACCTTCTACGTAGTGGGAAGATCATCTGGGAATAGAGGGAAAAGCAGCTTATAATATTAGACCCCCATTGAAACATGCTCCAGCTCTAAAAACTACATCACTGCAAACACTCAGTGTTTGCCCAGCCGCCCTCAGCAAAATGTTTAGCAGAACATATGGCAGCAGCTGCTGTATCTTGCATACAAAGTCAGCCTCTAGATTGCTTTTCCCTGTAAATTTAAGTTACAGTGTGCATCTGTTCCTAACAACCCTATATTCCACCAAAGTGAAGAATGATTCTGGCTGACCTGTTGCCTTTGCAAGCATAGCCTTGATGCTGGGGCCAGGAGGAAGGAAAATGAATCTTATCAGCAGCTAATAAAGCCCAATTCCTGCGAATGCTCCCAAGAGCATCCCGGCATCATTGGCTGCTGAGCCATGCAAACCACAGCAGTTCCGGTGGAGAAGCAAGGAGCTGCTGCTATGTGCTTTCGGAAAGCAGGGTATTTAACCAATTGCTAGCTGATGTATACCACTCTCTCCCTATATATATTTATCATAGAATCCCCTGAGTTGGAAGGGACCCATAATGACCATCAAGTCCAACTCCCTGCTCCTCACAGGAGTACCTAAAACTAAACTATACAACTAAGAGCAGCTTCCTAAGAGAATTATGTTGCTAGAAGTGCTGCAAACCTGGCTTCTGGCTAATAGCATTGAAGAGTCCATATTATTCTATAGGGAATGCACAGGCACAATAAAACTTAAGGTGAAACAAGTGATTTCCTTCTCATTTGAAAAAGAAATCTCAGCATATAATTAAATGGAGATGAGGCTTATGAGCAGGTTTGAACTAGTGTAGCTCTATGGCCATCAGCATGTGCTGATCAATGTGCACCGTCTTTGAACCCAGCCAAATGCTCTTAATCAAGCCCTGCAAAATACTTTATCTCATATCAGAACCACAAAGACCCTGACCAGCCCTCAGACATCACTGTATGGTAATATATGCATAGTTGTAGCTATAACTTTCAAGGATTCTTCAGTCTAACTCATAATCTTGGCCTGGAATTAGGTAATAAAGATTTTATTTTTATGTATGTGTGCATATATATATAAAAACTATAACCTAATAGAAAGATAAGGCTAAAAATGAGCACTGCTCATTATCAACAGCATAAGCTTCCTCCGAGGAGCAGACCGTGCAGGGAAAGCCCTGGAAGAGGACGTCAGTTGTGTTTTATTGTTCAGGCATCACCCAGGGACCTTGCAGGGAAGGGAGGAATTGCGCTGGAAGAGGGTGATGATTTGCCAATTAAAAGCTGCCAATTAGGGAGAGAAGTTGCAGGGCCCTGTGGGGAGCTGCTGAGTGAGGACATGAGATGAGCAATGAGAACAGCAGCTCAGGATGGCAAACCGGCCTGAGGAAAGACACAGGGGTTGGTTAATCAAATGAAGATGGCTGGAGACCAGAGGGAAGACTCCAGAAGATGCATTTTTCTGTTTATTTATTTTTTATTTAGCCCTAAGTCCACACAGTATCCAAGCAACTCAGAATCACAAATGGATTTTATCCTTATGCTACCCTGTGGAGTAGGGAGATGGCCAAATGTTCGGGGAGCCAAGGGGAAGAGCAGAGCAAGTGATTTATTTGCCTCGGGTCATAGAGACCGTCTAACCCAGTTGATGTGAGCCCTAGTTCAGCATCTTCACCACAAAGGCATGCTTTCCCTGAAGGAGGGAAGGTGGTCAGCAACCTGCTGGTATTTCTTTGAGAAGAAAGGCCCGAGGATAAGAAAAACACTAATAGAGGAGAGAGAGAAATTTCAAACACACAAAAAATGATCTCGTTATTATAAAAGTTTTCCACTGGGAAAAAAAATACATCATTATATATGTCCACATGCTGGGGCAAAGCTCAGTGGATAGCACCATTGGGTCAGCTCGTGAGAGAGGGTAGTGGGAAGGGTTCTGATGAGACATGAGACATTGGTACACTAAGGCCATCTGTGGTTTTTTTCCATAGGCTGCATGACAAGGACTTCTGCATCCTTCCTGACCCAGAAGCCACAGGTTTCGCAGCTGTGCTTCCCAGCATCTGAACAGCTTGGTGAGGGTAATGCATTTTCCCCAACACAGAAGCTCTTCTTTGTGGTTTTCAGACTGGCTGCTTAGTACCAATACAAAATCGACCATTGCTGGATGATCTCCTAGCCACTTGGATCCAGTGTGGTCCTCCTTGCTTCAGCGAAAGGCTTTCATGCTTAGAAGCTCTATTATGAAAGTCCACCTGAAAAAGCAGAGTATGGGAGATGCATCATCTATGCAAGAGTCAGAATTCGTCTTCCTCCGCTACGGGTGCTCATCCCCGATTCTCCATAAATAGGAGCTTTTAATTTCCCTCCCACACCAGCGTTTTACATTACCTTCTGAAATGTAAGCTGGATGGCAACCATGGAAATTTAATAAACACCAGGACACTAACCATGACTCACAGCAAGTTTGTGTTTGGTTCCCTACTGGACACCCCATGGTTACCCTGCCCAGGAGTCTTCATTAGGATTTCCACCACCTGTCCTTAAAGACCATTAGAATATAACAAAAAGTGCATTGGATTAAATATCAGGAAATATTATCTTTTCTCAGTTCCATTTCTCAAAAAAACACCTGTGATGTTTACCAGGAGAGCTGCTATCCTAAGCAAAGTTAACTTGCTGGTTACAGGCAGAAATTAATTATGATTTCACTGCTTGCATTCCCTCCAATCCTCATTTCTCTTACGTACGCTGCCTTCAGTGGTTAACATAAGCATTTTATTCCATTACAGGAAACTACCATCCTTCCTCCTTCTCATAAGGACAAATAACTGAGGATTTTCCACAAATATTTTAACCAGTGAACTTAATCCCATCACAGTTTCTTTAACTGTGGACTTTGGAGAACAGTCTTTTTAAGACGCTTCTGAAAAGAATTTTCAATTCCTATGCATATCACTGATAAAATGTCGCCCTTTAAGAGTTGCAAAAAAAACCATATAAAGAATTAAACTGGACTTTCACCAGAACCTTTTTTTCTTCAGTCTTGGACATCACTTCAAAAGTCAAGGCATGAACAGCAGAATAAGAAACTAAATGCAGATCGGTAAAAAAGCATCATTTCTCTCTTCCAGTCAAGTCTGGGAAAGAAGCAAAGAATTCATATTTATAATGTCATGGTACATGGTGTGACCAGATTAAAGAATTTTGGGGGTTTCTGGTAGTAATTTGATTTTTTTTGAGCTATTTCCTTTGTCAAGTGATCATGACCAGCCTGCCACCAAGCTCAAACTGCCACATAAAAAAGTGATTAAGTATTATTGTTCTTCACAGGAAACTGTGTTTACAGCGGGGTGCAGTTTGTGCTGTTCCGACCTGGGTTCGCTGTGAAACATCTGCATGTGATTGTTTATGCTCCTGCAAAACAAGAGCGAGCTTGCCGCATGGCTGCAGAAGCCTGGCTTCGTTCCTAGAGAGCTTCATGCAGGTGGCATCTGATAAAGACACCTGACCCTTTGATTTGTCTTTTACGTCAATAAGTATATGGGGTTTTTTTGGGGGGGTGGAATCACCTGTTTAAATCAAAACTCACGTACGTTTTCTGCCTGCTCAGTCCTTCAGCATCCATAAATGAAAAAACAAACATACAACATTATGGGCTCATGTTTCAGAAATGAAGCATCCAAATAAACAAGTCAGTCTTTCCTAAACAGCAGTCTTTCTCCACTTCCATTACAATCAAGTTCTATTATTTCGACAAAAAAATGTTTTAATTTTTTTTTTCAATGAAACAATAAATTCTCAGTAGCTGAACCTAAAAGCAAACAGCAGTGGTGTAGAAACCCATGGAAATCCAAAGTAACGGTGGCCTTTAGTTTCTTGGTTTAACCCATTCACACTACATGTGGCCCTGAGCTCCTCACTGTCACGGACATTAGGAATTTCAAGGGCTCCTTGCTTTTTTTATTATCACAAACCAACAGTATCCTACGTAGCTCAGAAGAGACTGGTGCCACCTAAATAGTAATGGAAAACTGAAATTGTGTGTAAAATTGTGTGCTAATGCAATACTGCAGGGGAGAGGAAGCAGGAGCAAGTCCCGGAGTTTCTTTCACAAGCATCCTCCGTGGTGACTCCTCTCTGGTCAGAAGATGGATCAGCACAAAGCACTAGCATTAAGAGGAAACTTTTCAAAAATGGATGGTTTGTAGAAAAACAGGACAAATTCGAACACACCATGACAGCACAGTGGGAACGTCACTGCCACAAACTTGGAGGAACAAGACCGTAGCCAAGACACCATGCTCAGCATGGAGCATGTTGTGTCAACACACAGCTAGGCTGGGTGCCTGCCAAGCCAACCAGAAGGTATCTACACTAAGCTCTCTTGGGCTGGATTATTTATGTTTTGGTATTAAAATCTGACAAATAAACCTAACAATATTTTTGGCAAGACTCCAACAGCAGCAATAGCGAGTGTTATGTTAACATAAGTTACTGCTTACTACACTGCAATACGCAACACATCTGGCCAAGGGAAGCAGAAGACAAGTCTGCTGGACAAGTCACACCAGACAGCGTGAACTGCAGGAGCGAGACTGCCCCGTTTCACTGGGCTTCTCGTAGTGGTTTGGTGGCCATGAAGGATGCAACACGAAGAGTATGATGAACAGGATGGGTGGAATATAATAAATGGAGGGCTCAAACCACAAGCATTTGAATTTTGATAAATCAACAAAAAAAATTAGAAACAGAACAAGGAAATCTTAAGTCTGTAGGAGAAAAAAAATCACCATTCTCCACAGGCACAAAACCTAGGCTATCCAGGTGCATCCTGGCATTCCCACTGCCTGTTATCTTCCAGGGCTTGTGAGTGATCTCAAAAACCAATAACAAGCTGTCACTACTTTAAGAGACATTGCCAGAGGACGTTGTAACAAATGGGGTGTCTGGGAAGAGTGAATGTTTTTGCAGTGCAGGCTCGCTCATTTGCAGAGAACAGTACAGTATCACCAAAAAGCACACAGACAAAAAACAAGGCGAAGGATGAAGGCACGTTAGATTCCTCGCAGGAGACTCCACAGGTCCTTGGGGGTTAGTATCATTTCTACCCTCACTATTGTACTGTAAAATTTCATCACACCCAGGACTCTTTGCACATCCCATGGGACAGTGGTAGTGATCGCACGGTTGATGTCACCACACCTCTCGATGGCATGACTGACAACCTGAAGTTTGCAAGCTCATGTGTCGATTCACCTGCTGAGCTCACCAGTCCTAGGCTACAAAAAAAGTCCTATTTCCTCCTTCCTGCTTCTCAGTGGCCCCATGGGCTTCATCTACCTGTGGGGTAGCTCATGCATCTCTCCAAAGACAACGGACACGTGCAACGCAACATCAACATAGAATCATAGAACTGTTTAGGTTGGAAAAGACCTTTAAGATCTTCGAGTCTAACCGTTAACCTCGCGCCGCCAAGCCCACCACTAAACCATGTCCCTAAGCACCATATCTACGCGTCTTTTAAATACCTCCAGCGATGGTGACTCAACTGCTTCCCTGGGCATATACTAACCAACTACGGAAATTTTTGGTGATTTCCAAGGGGAACTTCACTTTGATTTGACCTGAAAACCTCCGTTCATTATGTTACAGCCATCCTGCTAATCTCTATGCTGTAGAGATTACTGTAGCATGACCACAAAGTCCAGGAAGAAAAGGACAGAGAAGAAGGGAAAAGAAAACTGTGAAGTCCTTTGGCAACCACACAAAGAACAGCCTTTCTGCCAGAACCAAGAACAAGGGTGTGATTTGTGATGAAAACAAACCTCGCTCTCATAAGGAAGTTGTCAGAGAGGAGAAGTGATTTTCAGTAGCTTTAAAAATGAAGTTAAGGAATTTAAAATTTATTTTCTAGAGGTGGAAGGTGAGGAGGAATGAGGTAATGGGGTGGTTAGTCCACCTCAGTCATGAACCTGACAACTTTGTTTTACTTTGAGCGCCTTTGTAAGCTCTGCAAACAAGCGTGCCACCACCAAATCAACCATCTGGGTACAAACCAGGGCTAACCGTGTCTCACCGTAACAGGAGCTGCAGCTCTCAGTAGGGGATTTTGGGTAGTTCCCTGTCAGTTGTGCTGCCAGCATTTGCACACCATCGTTTCCCACGTCCCACTCGCCATCTGTAGATGCCACATACGTCCAAGGCAAGCAATTTCCCAGATCGCTGCTTCTGCTCAAGTCTTGCAAGGGGACTAAAGCTCCAGGGCCAGAGTTGTCCTTGTGTCTTCCTGCACCTTGATTGAGAGAATTGAAATAATCCAGGTTACATTTACCCTCCAGTTCAAAGTTTGCAACCCCCATTACTCAACCCCAGTTTATTTCAGCTTAAGTTTGCTATTTTATTTCCAAACATGGCCACAATAATCTTCCATAAAGCACCTGTGCTAACCCTAATCCAACAGTAATTCCAAGTGCCATGGTACATTCACAGTGGCTGATCAGACCAGGCAATTGCTCACTGAGTCCATGCGCTAATATCAGTTCTAATTTCATAACAATTATTTGTAATAAAGCCACTTGATAACAATTATTTGTAATAAAGCCCTATCCTGTGCTCTCTGTACTCAGCGAGCTCTGGTTTGCAGCATCTTCCTGGGTTCTTTGTTTTGCGATGCTTTGGCAGGTCTTTATTGTTGTTTTGGTCTCCTCAATCCCACCTATTGCAGGAGAACTTGTCCACCCCTCAGAACAAATTCAGAGGGAAGCACTGAAGCAGTATCAGCAACCAAATGAGTTTGTGTGTCCTCAAGCAAAGCTAGCCAGGCTCCATCCTGACCAAAATCACTGCTTTACAGGGAAGGCAGCCCTCCAGTTCTCAAATTAGTCCTTCTGGGCTTGCGTGTTGCACATTTACATGGTAGGTTTGAGCAAAAAGTATAAATCAGAGCTAAAACCATGCCGCAGTCACCCATGGATCTATTTTATATATTTTCATTGAAAGAGGAGGCTGCACAGTGCCCACTAACAGCTATTGCACCCAACCGTAGATTGATGCAGTTGAAAAAGCATTTCTGAGCACCCAAATCTTTCTCCAGACACTTTTTCAATATTAAGAAATAATAGAAAGTGGGAGCTCACTACGGTGCTTTGTTAGTGCCTTGCATCACCACAGTCCAAATGTGGCTGCAGGGAGAATGAACAAGCAAAAGGCCGGAGAGAAAAACAAATATCCCTATTTCTGGGAACACTGCAGCTACAAAACTTTGTTCTCACTAAACTTGTGCTACTTCCTACTTCTTGTGGTTTGTTCTCATGCTGTTTTTAACCTCTTCTCAAACCAATATAGTATTTCTATTTCATGTCCAAAACAAACCAAGGAAAAAAACAGAAAACTCAACACATACGAAAAACAATTGAACAGAAACCTTTTCATTCCCAAAAGGATTTTAGCCCCAATTTAGGTCAATTCTTTCTTTTTTTTCTTTTTCCTAATGAGTTCACATGTTCCTATTTTAACTTACTACAAAAAGCAGCACCATAGTGTCTCTAAATAAAGAGTAGGCTCTATTTTTCAATTAAATAACAAAATTTGGTTTTGGGAAAAAAAATCCAACAGATGAATTTCTAGCTAGACAGTCTGCTTTAAAGGTGATTTTTCTTATAACTATATCCTCATATTAAGAAAGAAAGGGGATGAGAAGGGGATGTCCCCCACCTGCTTTGAGAACACGCGAAACCGACGTATGCAGAGAGCAAATAATTTTTAAGAGCCATTGAAGCAGCACTTCTTTTTCTTGAGCCTTTACATTGATTTTCATTGGATCTTACATTGGATTTTTTCAACCACAGTGGGATCCTACGCTTGCAGGCGGCATGCACACGCCAAAGACCCTTCACGCTCACTCCTTGCTAGGCTGGGATGTCCCCCAAGGACGCCCTTTAATTCCCGAGTGCAGGCTGCTTGCAGGAGACTGCAGAATTTGCTAAGCATCCGAAGAGAGATGGCAATGTGGGACAGTTCTTCCTACCATCATGGACTATTGAAATAACTTTTTTGTTATTCAAATAACCAACTGAATAACTTCTACATTTTGATCTAAAAGCAACACGATCAAGTGAACGTGAACTGGCCACGTTCCCAGCTGCAGCCGTAAGACACGTCCGCTCTTCACTGAGATGATAGATGGAAATAACTTGCATTTTTTCCTTCCTGTGACCACCCTTCTCAGCAGATGCTCACAGGAGAAGGGCTGAAAATTGATGAAAGAAGAAAAGGTCCCAAAGGTGTAACTACAGAGGGAAGGGCGTCTTCCTCAACCACCTGTCAGGACGAGGAAAAAGGCAATCACAACAGAAAAAAAAAAAAAAAAAAAATTCTCACTTTTGGCTCAGGATCAGTAATGCTTTACGCAGACCCGGTATCCAGAAAGGCACTCCTGCTCCCTCACAGTACCCCAAAGTAGCTGTTTATACTACAGGCTCTGCTTTTACTGCTTATTTTAAAACAAACCTTTGCCATTTCCTGACCAGAAAAGTTGCACTTTTAATTCTGTGCTAGAGACTTTGAAAGTCAAGATACTGCTGCTTTCCACTATAAATAGCCCAGGCTTGCTATGACATCTCACTGTGACATTTAGTTCAAACAAAGAGAAAAAAAATCTTGACAGGAAACAAATAAAAAAGAAAACCCGAAGAAGAAAATAAATAAAAAACCGGTAAGATAAGGAGTTCTTGTATCTCTGGGAGAAATTAATTTCTGGATAAATTCATAATCTTGAACGAAGTCTTGTTTTCCAGTCTTTGGGACACTTAGACATCCCATAGAAAGTGCCTGATGCTGACTCTGGAGGAGGCAGATCTCCATGTGATACACAACAGGAAAACCTTATTCCAGCCTCTCTGGGTATAATTTCAAACTATTTCCTGGTATTATTTTCACACTCCCAAAAGCCCATGGCTATCGTCCCTCCAAGCTGCCTTGACAATGGTTATAACTGCATTTATTTCCCAGAGCCCTGAAACCAGCAGATTTTGCGTTGCTTGCAGCTGAAATCCTTCCACCAGCGGGGGACTCAAGTCAGAAGCCAAACATCCCAAGACAAACCTCAGGCCTTGGGCCAGGTTATTGAAATTTAAACCAGAAGTGATTTCTCAAAGTAGTTTACGTCACTTGTTTTGCAACCATTCGGGTTTCTGGGCATAAGGCTGAAAGGGGATCCCCTCCATGTACATAAATACCTGATGGGGGTGTAAAGACGACGGAGCCAGACTTGTCTCAGTGGTAACCAAGGAAAGGACAGGAGATAATGGGCATAAACTCAAAACCATGAAATTCCACTTAAAAACTAGGAAAAAAAAAAAAAAGAAGCATGTACGGGTGGTCGAACGCTGGAAGAGGTTGTTGAGTTTTCATCGTGGGAGATTTCCAAAAACCCAGCCAGACATGGTCCTGAGCAGCCTGCCCGGCTGACCCTGCTTTGAGCAAGAGGGTTGGACCAGACGATCTCCAGAAGTTCCTGCCAGCCTCACCGACCACGCGAGCGCATGAAGAACTGTTCCCAGCAATATTCAGGTCTCGGGCACTGAGAAGTTTCTTGCAAGGAAGGGATACAAGCATTCCCATTCTCTCCATGAATTTTTGAAAATTCATGTATGTACTATGGCACTGCCAGTGCACATTTGTTAAAACGCTGAATTCAAAATGACCCTTTAATGCTGTTTTACTTGCTCTCCAATTCATCCACAGCTTCCTCCTATTACCTGCTAATTCCTAGTACCAAAGACTATCATCATCGCCATAGCTTACCTTTCTTCTGTTCCAAGGAGGGACATCAAATTAATTTCAGGAAGGAAGATGCAGCTTATTAGGGAGAAGGGATATGCAAACATTACCTTACACACTGATGTTTTATTTTTAGCAGCTCAGTGAGATATATAAGGCTGTGAGGAGTGGATACATGGCTGCAGTAGGATGAAGTAAGTATCCCAGGGGCAGGTATGAAAAATCTGCACATCTGCAGGGCAGGACAAGGAACAGGCAGTGCTGTCTGGAATTCATGAAAAGGGGGAGAGGCCAAATGCACCGAGCATGTCTTCTTACAGTTGTTCTCAAAAACCAAGTAACTAGGAAAAAAAATAACATCCTGACCCTAAATTTGAGCTCATCTTGTATATTCCTTATTATTAAAAGTATTTATACGGTGAAGTGCTGGAAGAGACAAATTAAATAAGAGAATCTGAAAAAATTCACCTCAATTTGGGAAAGCATCAAGAGAGGCGTTTCAAGAACAAATGCATTGATTACAGAAGTCCTTTTTCTAAATTTCTTACGTGACCCCTAGATATCCCCACCACGTACTTCAATTTGCCAGTCTGAAACCAGTTACCTCTCACAGCAACACTAAAAGCTTTTAAGAGATTTGCCGTCTTCAAGGAACTGTCAAAGAGCTCACTGTAGTTGTTCACACCTTTGCTGTAAAGTCATCGCTAAAGATGCAAACAAAAGTCTTACATAAAACATCGGAATAAAGTGGACCAGAACTCAACACTATACCTAATGCACTAGGAGTGTGGAATTCACTTTATGCCATTTCTTAGCATCCCTTTTTGGCTGGAGAGAGCATATACATTCACTGAAACCATAACTTAAGGCAGAGTTCTTGAGCAAAAGCTCTTTCTTTCAAGAAAAACCTATATTCTCATGGCCTTTCAGTCCTAGATACGCCAGGGAGACTCAAGACACTGCAAGGCTCCAGGTGACAATGACAATTCGATCCAAACCACAAGAACTGCGTTGTCATTGCTTTGGGCTTTTCATAACTGGCTATGGAAAACTACAGACTCTGCCTCGCGCTGGCATCTGCAAAGCACAACAGACTGTCGGGTCCCGCTGGCAGTAAAACCTGTATCGAATCGCTTTTTGTCATTCTGTAGCAACGTGGAACTTTCAGGACTTAGATCGTACTTTGGTCACTCTTGTTGGTCACCGTTATTTCACTAAAACTAAAGAGTAAAATCTCCCAAGCAACTATCAAAACCTGAACCACCTAGAATAGCATAGTGGAAGGGTGTTTTTGTTTGGTTTTTTTTTTAAACTAGAGAAAGAAATATGGTATGTTTCATTTCATATATATTATTCTCTTCCATCCTGAGCACTAAGTACAGCAGAAACCAAACCAATACCTATTCCAACATCAAGGTAACGCAAAAATAATTAGTTTCCTACCCCACTCTTCTGGCATTTGCACGTTGAATTTATCAGGACACTTCACCATAATAAACTACATTATTTTGGAACTAATGCTGATAGAAAAGAAAACAGAAGGAAAAAAAGTGTATGAAAATCACAGGGACTTATTTTATAAAACAACTGAGGTTAGATGAAAAACCAACAGCCCCATCTAGGGGTTACTGCATGTTCTTACATAGGTGGATACTCAGGACAAGTAAGATAACTGGTTTTTTAGGTTTTGTATTTTTAGTTTGAGTGACTCTAGGTGGAATTTAATCTTAACTACAGTATCAACAGTAAAATCACAGCTTCAAAAAAAAAAAAAAAAGACTGACGCAAAAAGCTGTATTAGACTTTGGAGGAAATCTACTTACAGTAGTACTTCAGCACCAAAAAGTGGGCAGTTAGGCTGATATATACAATTAAATGATATGTCAAAGTCTTAAAATGCTTAGTTATTTATAATGAAATCTATACAAAACAGTTAAAAACTTGTTTTTATATACATTTGGAAAAAAAAAAAAAAAAGTATTGTCTTCATTAGCAGAATGTATTACAACTGGTTCTCTTATCCCACCTGAACCCAAACCTCTCTGTGGCTTGTAACTATCACAAAACCCCAATGTATTGCTTCAACAAGCCAAGTCATAAGGCTAATTTCTGAAACCTACCACTGTATACCGATTTAAGCTTTTAAACTCCCAAAATGGTCACTTTAAAAACAGCATGTAAGAGTAAAATACAGATTTTTTTTTTTTTTTAAAAGCCTTAACTCACTTCTAAATTCAGAGGTTCAACTTTGAAAGACGCTGAACCACTTATCCCCAATTTTGAAAAATTGATTTATAGCAAAATATGTCCCCCCCACCCTGTTTGTATTAGAATTAACACACCTGCCTGTTTCACAGGAACTTTTTAAACAACTTGGCCTCACTTTAAATTTTATATTTAAATAAATAATCAAAGATTAACTAGAGCAGATGAGCATTTCATGTGCTTAAGGCACAAAGAAATGCCTCATACACCGTTACCCTACTTCCTGTAAAGCATGAAAACAAAAACCCACTAGCAAATCCATTTTGCTACCAGTTAGTGATTTTGCTTATTTCCAAACATTCATCAACAAGAATTAAAAAAAAACCCCAAACCTGTATTTTTAGGTTTACAAAAAAATCTTAACTGTAAGTGAGCACAAGTGCAAGAAAGCTAACCAATTCCAAAATTCCTGGGGCTTTTCCAGCACTGTCAGAGACACTTTTTCTCTCACATGCTATTTAAAAATACAAATATTTATTAAAACATTCTCTTCTTTTGATGGTGTTTTGCTCAACAGCTAACAAAAAGACACAGCAAAATAACGAACCCTTTTCACTGAAAGCTCTTTCAGTATCTGGGCAAGGGCTTCAATAGCACGAGCTGTAGAATTTGCTGCAGATTTGCTTTTTAACAGAAGTACATTCCACTGTCACAGCTTTTTACTAAATCTCAGTAACTACATCTTTTTTTTTTTTTTTTTTTTTGGAAACAATTTTTAAGATGCAGCTTTTGTAATACCGTCTTGTTAAAACACACTGATGCTTCAAGGGTCCAATGAACAACTCTAATAGGCAAAGTGCTCTAGGACATCACAATACAAGGGCATCTTGGATACTCAAAATCCCAAGATATTTTAAAGTGCACTCCAGTGTCCCAATTCCTTAGGATTGTTCAGCAGAACTTCGAGAGGGGCTGGGCTCAGTGCCGTCCTCAGTGCTACTGTCCACATCTTGCTCCATTGCCGTCTCCTCATCGTCGAGGCACTGACTGGTGAAGTTGTTGAGCTCCAGGAGCCCGCTGGGTTCCACTACCACATTGGAGCTGGAGTGACAAGGGATGGAATAGTGAGGGATAGTCTGAAAGAAAGAAAAGATTTAAGTTTTAACACGCACAGTTTTCACAGGTAAAGGCATCTGCGCAAGCACAGGTACTCAAGGAAAAGGGATATTTGGTTTCCAAGGGTGATTTTTCCCTAGCTAAGGCCTGCTGCGTGTTACACTACGTTAGCTAAAGCTTCAAAGCACCCTTTCACCAGATTAGGTTGTGAAAGATAAAATTTGAATAATCTTGCTCTTAAGGCACTGATCTCTTGGCCTGGGATCTTCACTAAAGGTCTGCGACAGCACAACCAACAGCTAAACCACCAACGCCCACCATCCATCATTCCTCAAACGCAAATCGGAGATAATACTTTCTTCAGCCTTATCTTTTCCTTATCTTTTTCAGACAAGACATTCAGACAGAAGGACTAGCTACGTTTTTTGTATACAATACAATACAAGCTCCGGCCCTGCTCAGGGCTGCAGTAATGTAGAGGCTGAGGAAACACAACGGATCTAAGCTATTTATTTCTGCTTATACTTTTGCAGGTTCTAGAAACTAAATCTGCAACTTTATACAACTGAAATTCTGGGCAGTATTTTACTTTTGAAGCTGCTCGTAGCATGCCACAATGATAAAACAATACAGATTTTCAAAATACACAGATCTGAAGTAAAATAGAAATCTACCTTCGTCTATTTAGGGAAAAGAGGACTAAAAATGAGTAAAAAATAATTATTTCTACAAAAGTGAAGTTAGCTGCAATGAAGATTTTACAAAGTAAGGAGAAAAACTCGAAAGCTCTGTACACAAATTATTTCCCACATCAGAAGCATTTTCACTGTAACACAAATAGGATACACAATAAAACCATTTCAATCCACGCTATCATTTGTGTGAACGTATACAATGTCTACACCACTATGAGTCCTCGGATGACTTAAATACTTCCTCAGTTGACATTCTGACCATGTATTACATCATAAAACATTGTATTTAAGACAGCAGAATCAATGAAAATATCATCAGTTAGGCAATGACTCAAAGCATTTAGACTAAAGATCAATAGTCATTTTATCTCAGAAGTGGCAAGACTAGTTATACGTGACGTTAACAAGCTTTCTTCTGAATCCAGACCTTGTTTGCTGAACTTTCCCAGTAAGCAGAACCCCACTACTTCATTTTTTGCGCTGATTTTATACTCAGAGGTAACATTAACAGACAATATAAAAAATTCTAGATCATAGTTCCATAGTAAGCGGTGAAGGTCACATTTTTAAGCATTTCAAATGAAAGTACTTTGTAAAATTAGATGAGCTTGGTGTGTTTTCTTAACAGAAAAAGAAAGGAAGACACCGAGGACACAGCGAACGATACAGCGCTGGAGAAACCCGAGCTCAATTTAAGAATTACACACTTTGAAGTAGTAATCCATTACAAGCATGAGAGTAGAAAAAGAACCAAAAACTGAAGAAGGAAAACAAAAATACTTGAACATCGTTCAGTTGCTATCATCACATTAGACACGAGTTTGCTCTGCTCAACCTTTGCCTTATTTGCTCTGGTCTTCTCTTACCTGGATTACAATTTCTGATGAGCTCTCTTCAGCTTTCTTTTGTGATATATTCTGAATGTGTATAAACTGGTTTGTTGTAGGCATTCCTTGTGCATCGAGTTTCCTCTCTGTTAAAGTAGGACCAACAGCAGGAGGACTTGAACTGGATTCTGTACATGTCTGTTGCTGGGGGATGGAAGTTGCCGTCATCCCTACTGCAGTCACCCTCGGCACCTGGGTACAAGGTGACGACTCTGCTTCGCTAGCGGGTTTACTAGTGGACATGGCCTTGTTTGGGGGATCCACTATCGTCTGTTCTATGTTTGTGTCAATCTGAGCTTCCACCATAGACACTCTCAAAATATCTGCTACTGCTGTCTTCACGGATGCCTGCATGGGAAATAGGCTGGTAACCGGCAATGCCAGTTTGGGCACAGAACTGCCACCTGCTACCTTTGAAACAGAAGGAGGCTGACGCCCCTCAAAAGTTATCTTTGTAACAGTGGATCCTTGCGTTATAATTGGATGCTGCACCTGAAAATCAAATTTTTGTTGTGCATGTTACAGCTAGATTTCTTTTTTTTTATTGAAAATCTCATCAATATTTCCAAGGACAGTATGGCACAAACAACATACTTGCTATTAGGAAGACAGTTGAAACTCAGTGTTTTAACAAAGGAATTAGCAATGATATGGTAACAATTAATTGAAGCCTCGGGAAAGGCAGCTTTTTAGGCTGCTAGATAAGGATTGTAGCAGTATAATACCACAGCAGCCTCGTTTTCCTTTGGGATTTACATCCCCATGTGATGTTTGTTAACCCTCCTGTTTTCATATGTATTCCTGAAAGGGCCAAAAAAAAAAAAATTGTACTTTTCTGGAGTTAGTTAAAATACTTTTTTTTTTTTTTTTTTTAAACATGTTCCTCAGTCTTTACATTTTCCCCTCCCAAGGAAAATCAAATTACTCCTGTACATGAAAGCACATAACTTCAGGAAGATGTAAACTACAAAGGAAGACGTACAATGGAGAGCCTTAGGAGACTGCAGTGTATTCATCTTTATTTCCACAGAAATAAAAAGTGCTACGGGAACGGAAATTAATAACGTGTCATATCTAAAAATTAAAAGAAGATAATTAGGGACATATTCCATGCACCAGTGGTGGCAGAAATTCATAAAAACTGTCCAACAAAACACGTTTGTGAGCTCTATGGATTTTTTTTTTTTCCCCTATAACATGTGCTTCTCTTTCCTAGTGTCAACCTTCTGATGGGGTAATTAATACCAGCGGAATGAGGAGTTCTCTCTTGCCAGGACAAAACACTGCTACAGCGACAGGGTTGGTGTTTTGATTTTTTTTTTTTTTCCTTGAACAGCGACGTGTATTTTGCATGCTATCAATATTCCGTTACCTGGCTTGCTGGCTGTTTCTCTGAAGAGGCAGGTAGCTGCATTTGACTCTGGGGGGGTTGGGGTTGCACGTAGATTTTTTGTGCCGTTGGTGCCTGTTGCAGTTTGGGCAGCTGCTGCGTGGTTTTTACTGCAAGCACCTGTACTACAGTTTGCTGTGGCTGTGCCACTAAGGTAGGGAGTTGCCTTTCTTTGGCCATCATGTGGTGTGGGGGGTGCTGTGCATCTGGTTTGGTCTGTGCTTGCTCTTGCTGCAGGGGGGTTAGCTTTTGATGCCTTATAGAAAGCTGGGGCATTTGTGGGAGTTTGTGCTGGATTTGGTCGGCCTGCAGGTGGATTGTCTGCTTCTGCTTAGTCTGGAAACACTGCAGAGTTTTCACTTGCAGTTGAGTCTGTTCCAGCTGTGGCTGACTCAGTTTTTGCTGTTTTTGTGCCTGTGATTGTGTCAGGGCAGATCTGTAAAACAGGCCAGTCTGAGGATCTAAGGTGTCCATCTCTTCCACTTCTCCTTCCTCAGTTCCAAGTTGTTCACTGTGTTTGGTAAATGCAGTGTGACTGCTTAAGGCCTTAATAAGAAGAAGTTAGAGCGAGTTAGTAAAGAGAAATATAAATTGTAAGAATAAACAACTTAAAAATAATTTTTTCATGTTTCAACTGGACTACTTTAACTTATTTTACCATTACAGATTCCCAATTAATGTATAAAAAGATACCCTTACATGGAGATTCCACAACATGTAAGCAATCAATAGCTATTTTTATCATGTTAAAACGTGGTACGTCTCTGCGTGACAACATTAACTGTGTAACTAATCCTCAGTGGAGATTATGTAGCCCTTGCATGTGTCAGACTAAGGTTCAAAGCCCCTAAGGTTGCATGGCAGTTGGATATGAAGCAGCAGGGATTAGGAGGTGGTTGAACCAGTATCTCCTCATTAAAGCCAGAGCCTCCCTGCACAATAAATTCTTCTTCTGCCTCTTGAGAGCCTAGTCATCTTCTCCATGATTTCTTCTGCAGCTCTCCATACACCTACAGTCTACCCTGTTTCAGCAGAAATCTTCTCTTCTCCTTCCTTCCTTAAAATTTTATTGCAATTTTTCTTGGGCATTGCACAAACATTGTTTGATTTTTTGAGGGATTTGAGGGAGCAAGATATCTACGTTACTATGTTTCGTATACCATGGTATAAACGTATTAATAAATGGCCTTAGCAAGATGAAGCAGCCTACTCAAATACCTGTGAAAATACACTCTCTGAAGTGGGTTTATAACCCTAACACAGTGCTGTCCTGGTCCACACCTGAAGTTCCTAGAAGTTAAAGCACTGCAGAGCTGAGCAGGTCTTAACAGTGAAAATCTTCAGTAAGGTTTTTTTTGGGGGTTTTGTTTTGTTTTTGGTTTTTTTTTTTTTTTTTAAGTTCCTTAAAATCTTCAGTAAGATTTTACCACAAGCTACACTGGTTTTTTTGAAGTGTTTGGGATCCTCACGGTACTGGTCTAAATATGATCTTAGTTTTTGATTCAGAGAAGTTTGGCTATTCACAAACTAAAGCCCTCAAATGAAAGACACTGTGTGCTCTGTGTACTGACCAGATTCTACTTCATCGCTCTTCCACCTACACTAACACCAACATAATGTAAAGAGCCTAGGCCCTTGCAATACAACATATAGAAAAAAGCAGCTTGTTGCTGTTGAAGGGATGACATACAGACAGCAAGAACTCATCTAGAAAGCACTATGTTTTCCACAGTGGCTGTTAATACCTCTTACTTAACAGTCTCAAGTAATCTCATTAACTGCTTCCCTTTTATCCCACCACCACCCTCACCACCAAAACAGACAATATTAAAATTATTAATTTGCCTTTACACTTAGCATTTTCAGTGGCAGCAACATGACATATTCATTCAGAACAAGCCCTGGTCCTACATAATTCACATAACCTACTGCTGTTTATAGACTGTTGGGAAAAGAAAGGGTACAACCTGCTGCATAATATGGGTAATTGCGCCTGTGGAGGATGCGGGGATAGATTTCACCACAACAGAAGTCTGCGTTGCTGTCTGCGACTGAGCCACATGCTGCAGCAGAGTCCTCTGGGGCTGAGATGACTGCTGGTGGGGCTGGGACCGATGACTGACTGAAAATAAAAGAGGTCAGTGGCACTTCTCCAGAACTAACTTCAGTAACTTTAACTATTTGCTTTGCATTTAAGCTTCAACTGAAAGCGTATATGAGTGAAATAAAGATCTGAGTATGAAAAACATCTTTTACTGTATGCTAGCTTCAACCTTAAAGTGCAGATCTATTCTGAGAAGCCTCTTAAAGTAGCAACTCAGGGTTTGGCTTTTGCCTCTGTTTCCTAAGTAATCACACTTGGTCCAAACCGCCTCTGGTCTCCCTCTCTCAACACACCAACTTTGCAAGCAGAAATTATACTCGATTTTCAGCTGGGTTCTTTATACAGCACCAGCATAACACTGTAGATCATGTTATTCTGTGGTTTTGACACTGTTAAAAGCACCTGCACAATTGACTGCAATTAAGAACAGCAAGCCTTGCTCACTGAATTTCTACCACTGATAAACTGCAAGAAATACTCTCCAGAGCACAGGCTAAATTTGAAAGATTAGCAATTAGAAAATGTTTGGGTATTGTGAAAGCAAGTGAGGTTGATCAGAAAACACAGACCAAAAAAATGGAGACCTTGTCATGGACCTATGTCACTTTTTATAACAGATCCAGAATGAGTTACGGAGCTATGGTGATGGCTCTATAATTAAATAGTGGATTGACAGAGAAATGATCTGCTGAGAAAAAAACCCACAAACCATTCTATATTGCAGTCACTGACAAGACATGAATCCAAATTACTTTATGCCTGTCCACACTAATATGTAGGTATTTGCTTTAATTAACTTTTTAGTTACAAAATAATTAATAACTGAAGTAGAACAAGCAAAGTTTAAATTCAGTTGTAACATAACTTAAAGTTAAAAAGTTTCTAGGGACCTTCCTGAGAGTTAAAAGAAATGTCATATTCTGAATTAACATGATAATTGTACTTTCCACTCCAAGAGAGGAGTTGGATTTTATCAATACCGGCCTGCATGCTGTACCAGATCCGTCATGGATATCCCCCAACAGTTCCTGCACAATTGAAAACTTCATTTAAAAATAAAGTTTCTAACCTATATGGTTGTGTAGATATTCTTCCGAATGTGAACCAATACAGTGTTGTCTTCCTGAGTCTGCAGACAGACAAAAAATGGTGACACTAAGATGTGTGAACTGCTCCCTTCATCTCACGAGGAAGCACATGCTGAATCCCAGCTCCCATATAGATTAAAGTGTGCCTAATCCTTTGGTCTAGGCGCATGCAGAAGAGTTCACATCAGATTATAGACTGTTTACTATCTTACTGCTGAATTTTTAGCAGAAAATACAGCTACATGGATTACTGATGAATCCTGAGGAGCACAAATTAAAACCAAAATGCAATCACCTGCATTCCCTGGCAGTGCTCACAGAAACTGGGGGAAGGGACAAAAATCTAAGAGCAAAATAGCCAGTTTTATGCTGTAGCAGAAACTGCTGCCAGTCAACCCACAGCAGCCTGCATTTCTCTGGTAGATTCCTGTATATCAACTGAAGGTTTATAAAAATCCCAGTATTTCAAACAGTAATCATAGCTCAATAAATTTTCAGCTTTTGTACTCTGCGTGGCTTCTAAGCTGCAGAAAAGGACTTAAGTCTACAAAGATACCAACTGTAATTTCCCACCCTCCCTGCAAAAGTCCCTATTTTACATCAACTTTTACAGCAATACCGAGCAAAAACTGGAACCTTGAATAGAAGCACAATGCACAGCATCTGTGTCAGTGAAGATAACTGACTGTTAACTGGAGATCACTTTAACACTATTTATTGCACTTTTGAGTTTGTTTTAAAAGAGATCCAAGGGAGCATGACTCAAACATTCACAATTGAAGCCAGATACAGTAAGTGTTATTTAAAAGAATAACAATAACATCCCCCCCAGCTCCAATTTCACACAACCTGAAGTTAGGCCATACAAGGGATGGAAGTGAGGGGAGGACGTACAGAGCAGGAAAGTGAAAAATGAAGATGTCAGATTAGACATCTAACACTAAGACCACTGGAGTTACAGATGCGTACTTATAGAATTTAATACAATCAAGTTTTATTCCTCTTTTCCAATGCGGATTTTCAACACACTTTTGCTTTCATTTTCCAAATAAAGTACAGAGACCAATAATGCGGACTTAAGAAATTAAAATGGAAAACAGGTAATTTGATCTTCTCATGTATGTATGGGAAGTGGCTCACACCTACTGTTCTGGGGTAGCAGGGAGCATCAGAGAGACAAGCAAGTCAAGGACTTACACAAAATGGACAACCAGATAGAAGTCAAGAGTTTAAAAAGTTAGAGCTGAATCTCAAACATAATTTCAATGTGGATAACTTACTTGTTTAAAAAGTGCAAGCTTATCAGTTCAAAGCCTTACAAATGAAGAAACTGGGGACTAAGTCAGCATGCTAAATGCACACCTTGCTTAAAAACCCAGTTAGTGCTGGTAAGCAAGTAACATTTTGCAAATATGGGTTAAACTAACTCAAAGTCTGACTCCACTCAGTACGTACAAAAATAGTATACAGTTCCCATAACTTCATTTTCTACTTTTTTCCTTACTAGACGTTTTCCTTAAAGACAAGTGGGACAGTTTGTCCTCTCCATCCGATCAGGGAACAGAAAAATGCGTTCAACTGGGATGTCTTGAAGCAACAACCCTTTGTTTCAGATACAAAGATTCTCCACTATGCCCCAGAAAAGCAGATGCAATCTCTGTCCCCTGCGCAGGGTCTCAAGAGTGGAAGAAAAGACTCATTTCCTCTACAGCAAATTATAGCAAAACACAAAAATGAAACCCATTGTAAGAAAACTCCAAAATTAAGTCCCCAGACTTCAACTGCAAACCCACCGTCACGCCACCTTAGTCACTTACCAGTTGTGATATATTCAGCAACTAATTCCGACTCTACTACGGCAATTGAAGGACTTTCTGGAGAATGCCTCTTTTCTTGGGTCATCTGGATTGGGACAGCCATTTGGCTCAAGTCAATGGTAGGCTGCCTTGGCTTCGATTCTAACTTTTCCTTCACTGCTTTAGAAGAAAAGAAAAACATGAAATACACCTCCAATATATAAACCTCCCTAATAAAATAAACCTCC
Source organism: Pelecanus crispus (assembly GCF_030463565.1). Taxonomy (NCBI): domain Eukaryota; kingdom Metazoa; phylum Chordata; class Aves; order Pelecaniformes; family Pelecanidae; genus Pelecanus; species Pelecanus crispus. The sequence continues at coordinate 224,083,418 of NC_134643.1, forward strand.
AATATAAATGCAAAAGTTTAATTAAATAGATCACGAACATTCATATAATAGATTCAAACAACCTGTTACAGGATAAGAAGAAAGGAATCAAGTTAATTCAAGACAGGTGCTTTTCAATTACAAAACTTATTACAAACTGCTGCTTAAACAAGTAATAAGCACTGAAGTTATCCCAAACAAGCACATATGTTTTCCCACCTGTTGTCTGCTGAAGTTCCAGCAAAGCTTTTATCGTGGAAGTAGCTGACTGAGATTCACTGGATACATCCTGGTAAATTATTGTAGGGCTTGTGTCCACAGCAATTTCATGTTCTGACCAATCTTGACTTCTTGAAGCAATCACATGGACTACGGGCTGAGAATCTGTTTGCAGAAGAACAAAGGCACATCAAGTCACCATAGAACCATTTTGGGTTGGAGGTCTCTTGTCCAGCTTCTTGCTTTAAAGCAGGGCTATAGTTCAAAATTAGACCAGGTTACTCATTATCCATTAGCATTCTGAACACTGCCAAGGATGCATACTCTCATTCTGCAACACTTCAGTTTTTATGACAATTGACTCTTGACATAAAACACTGCTGATGTTATGAACAGTTTCCAGCAAAGAAAATATCCTATATCTTAGTAGTTTGTAAAAGCTTTGTTTTGAACAATCAAAGTTCAGCAGGTTTCTTTGTATTTGCCTTGGATTGAACTCTTTTTCAGAAGGTTTTAGCAGTTCAGGTGATCAACAAGTATGCGGCATTCTGAATTAATAGCTCCTAAATTTTGATAAATTTGTTGAATCTTCAAAACCTTTTCTAATTTACTTAAAATGGCAGTATAGACCAACAGTTACAGAATTACATAGGAAAGGTGACTGAAAGGCACATAAGTACACATATCACTGAGAGACACTTGCTTTTATTTGATGCAGTGATACACCCTATGGTCACTCCTGACCAAAGGCTGGGTCTTATTTAGGCCCTATTATTTATCCTCCTCTACCACACAAAGAGTTGCATCTGTATCATGGCTTGAAGCCATAGCAGCATCCCCATCAGGACTGCATGTCTGATATATGTCCTGATGCACACATTTGTGCCTATAAAAGGACCAAAATTCATGTTGGTCACATGACAGCTTTCAGTCATGCACTGGAGAGATGTTTCAATACACTCAGGGAAGAGGGTGGCAGAGCATGGGCTTCCAAAAAAGACCCAAAAAACCTACTACACTGCCTACCTCTGGCAGACTCCCCAAAAACAGGGAACAGGCTGCAGGCCACAAGCACTGTAACAGCAAGTCAAAGCCCAGCAAGACACCATTATCTCCACTTTTCACATAGGAAATGGAGGCACATAGTAAAAAGCTCATAAGAGATAAATAAAGACATAAGAGAAGTGAACAATGACACACACTGCTAACAGATTGGGTGAAAACCTGTGCTAAAAGGAGACACAGTGAGTTACATGAAACTAGCTAGCATGCTTGGGAGACAGTCCGTTTGTATTTTATGCGACACTAATACATACCTTGGGAGCTCTGGGAGGACTCCGTAGAAGAGGAGCTGCTATCAGTGTAGGTTTGTGGTTCTTCTTTCACTTCTGGGAGAGACGAGTTTCCTGTCTCTGCTACCCTTGACGCCTGCTGTAACGTTTCAGTCACCAACTGCCTAGTTTGTTCACTCACAACTGTTGCTTGAAATGTCACTGGCTTTGGTTTTATGAGAACCTAGTTAGATAGGCAGATTTTGTGTATAGTAAGAGCACTCAAGAAAACAGATCTGAGCAGAGTACAGGGTGCGATTCAAATAGATCAATGTATAAGACTTACATAACATTCATAATTTACGAAAAAGTCTACCTGTAAATTCAGCAGCTCTGATTATTAAATCACAAAGCCCAAGTAAATGGCAATTCACAAGAATGTACTTCTCACTCAGTAATTTGGAATACTTAACACGTAAACCACTAAACAGTCATTTTTCAGGGCTGGATACAACTATGGTGTCACGAGAGAAAGCTATGCAAGTGAGCTGGAACATGCACTGCACTGATAAGGACAAGCACCTCTCTTCCGCAAAATATACCTGATAAAAGTTTAGTTCTTTTAAACACCAAGTGCAACCAGAGAAAAAGCTGAAACTGAAAGCATCCAGAAATAAGCCAGATTCTCTGTTATACAGCCCCACCAATTACACAAGGTTGCAGGGACAACCTGAAGATACATTAACCAGAAGATAACTTCAATAAAACCTCAGATCTGATGGATGACCTATGTCTTTGTTTCTCACAATCTAGCCATTAGCTGTAAGACTTAAACAGGCATCTAGAGCCATGACCAGACAGTTTCAGCTACGTAAAAGGCTTAGTAAATCTTTTTGGCTTGCTCTAGGCCTCCAGAAACAGCTAACAAACGTAACCACTGTGCTCGAGAAATGAGAATCAAGGCCACCTCATTACACCCCTAAGTCTCACTCCCCATAGACATATATTAATCCTGTAACAAATGCGGCAACACAGTGAAAACTTACTTCCCATTAAAATTTAGGGGTACATTTCAAGACAGAAATGGGTCCTCACTGTACCTGCGTTTTCCCTTGCTGACCATAAACAATTTTAGTTGGGATGATTTTGGTGGCTGGCTGGACCGTGGACCCTATTCCTTTTGGCTGTGTAACAATCATTTTTGTGATGGGTCTTGTGGCAGTGATGATAGCAGGTTTTGCTCCTGCTGGCACTGCCTGAATAGTTTTCTCCCCCTGTAGAGAAGTCAAAGTTTACAGGTTAACTTAGTGAAATTCTTCAGAGACCCACTTCTCTAAAAAAATACAGTTATAGGTGAGTGCCTGTAACATGAAATCAACCTGCTGCTGCTGAAACTAGACTTATTTGATACAAAAAACATTCGAAGACCAAGAACAAAAAACCCTATGGCTTTGAATGGAAAAGCTACCAAAACCCCTTTTCCATTACTTTACCTTTTGAGCAGCTCTAAATGGGTGAACAAAAAGGAGTAACTAGAAGACACTGACAAGTTTTTTGAAGTTGCTTCAAAGAATTCACGTAAGTTGGAACTTTCCTCAAATCCTTCAGAAATGTTTTAAAACCTCTTATTTCTATTAACACTAACTTTGCCAAGACATCTACAAAACTTGAATTGAGATTTTAAAAAGAAATTATTTAAATATAGATCTTTGTATTATGCTCACAACCAAGACATTAATTACTTATGGACTTTTTTTAAAACTAAAAATTCACTTAATAAAAAAATGCAGATTCACAGCTGTTTCACAGGAAACATTTGACTTTGGAACAGTGCTGAAATATGACTAGACTCCTGATAGCTTAAGAGCTGCAAAGACACTGAGCATGCTTTTTTTTTTAGCTCTGCATAGTAAGAAACCAGATGAGGAACAACATTAGTTGTCAGTTCTCACAGTATTCCTACCAGTTCCCATCAAGTACCCAGACTTGTCTAAGAAATATCATCACATTCTGGTGGTTCCTAGTATGTAACATCACGAGATTTCCACTTGTGTGAAAACACAGCTTTAAGTTTCGTAAACTAGGAAAGTTCAGAATCTTTAAAAAATTCCTAAAAGGTTTAAAAAAAAACGCCTCCCTACTCAGCTCTGCTACTCAAGTAGACTTTTAAAGATTACATGATTAATGAATTGAATCTCACAGTTCTACCTAGGAACATAAAGCACATTCATCATTTTTATTTATTACTAGCACTTACAGGTAAACACAGTTGAAGCTGGAAACTTGATTTTGTTCTTAGTACACATCAGGTTATCCAAAAAAATAAGTCAACACTATACAATACTCAGGTACCGGATGTTACAGTGTTACACAGCACATAAATTGAAAGGTGGCACCCTTACTATGAAGGGACAGTTTATTTCTGCCCTTTACATCGGAAGGATAAACGGTTTGAGATGCAAGTTTATAACACAGGACCGCGGTTCTCACTAGAGTGCAAACAGTGTAAAATTAATTTTCTTCTACTTAATCCCTTCAGGATTACAAAATCATTAACCATGGAAAAAACGCAAGCTCAGAAGTTTTTAGTTTCCTTTAACTCTGAGAACATTCCCAGCCTGTTTCAAGCATCTATCATATCCTGCAAAACATAGTTGCTTTTCAAACATCCCTGACATTAAGGCATGCTTGATCTGTTAAGGAGCTCATGCACAGTTTGCTTTTAATAGGGACTTTAGCAGAATGAATGCAGCAGCCACCATACAGCCTGTCACTTGGCTATCGATTTGAGACTTGAAACTCTTACATACCCCAGCATTCAACAGCGTTGTGACAACATTTTTGCCTGGAAGCCCTTGAATTGTAGTTCCTTTTCCAGTAGTCTTTTGCACAACAATTACATTGGGTTTGGATGTCATTGGAATTGTAGTGATTTTGGTTGTAGTTCCTAAATTTTTGTGGGAAAAGAAATAATGTGCAGTTTATCATATGTACATTTCCTTCCACTGTAGAAGTTGGTGAGCTATATAGGAATCATTGTACTTAAATCTGACAGCACAACAACAAAAAAAGGGCAGCATCTGCAACGGGAATTTATGTCACCCAACTCAACATATAAAGCTTAGATAACCACTCTATAAATCTTTCACCTATAGTAAAAACAGGCATGCCCAGGACAGAGTAATTTATTCTATATTAGGACAGTCAGCCCCTTCTCACAAATTACGGAGCAGACTAATACAGCTTTCTCAGGCTAACATGTCAAACTTTTCAAATGCTAGAATTAGGGGTGGATAAGGACACCACTAATACTCAGCTCAAGGTCCTATCTGCACAGACAAATATTCTTCTACAGATAAACTCTGTAGAAGAATCTACGTACCAATAATGTATCTCCAGTCAAGAGAAATACCAACTCTTTCTGGCGTGGAACTGTTGTAATACAAGTGATGAGTAGTGGATTGAAAGAAGGAAAAAAGAAAAATACACTATTTGTTTTACAAGCAGTTCTTAAAAGTTGAGTTTAGAAGTGTGGGGTTTGTTTGTTTTTTCTCTTTTTTTTGGAGGAGCTGTGTTGGCTATTTCTGGTCCTCTCCCAGTATTTAATTAGTTCCATTCCCTGTATCAGGTTTTTATTTACCTGCAGTGACAGGTAATTCTGGTCAGCCCTCCACAGTCTACAACAGTACATACACTGATATGCAAGACATCAGTGTTATCAGACTGCCATTTCAATATGTACTCAAAAGCTTTTTATCAACACCTTCCACCTTCTTCTTGAAGAAAGTACCAGTCAGTCACAGCAGAGCTGCAAACCCAAGGATTCCCTTCACTACCTTCTACCCATTAGTCATGCCTGTAGATACTTCACTACACATTTCAGATTAATAATTCTACTAATTCTGAGAAAGGAAAAACATGTTGAGACAAGATCATGATTTACTTAATTCTAGTGACTTCAGAGGCATCTAAAGACTGCTCCCTTAGCAAAAAAACAAAAAAAAAACCCACCCCAAAACAACAAAAAAAGCAGGCATCCTTTCCAAACTTGTGTTGTTTCAGGACAATCATTATTGTCCTGAGCAGGACCAGCCAAGGTTTTTTTCGCATTAGCTGGTACTCAGGAGAATACCACTTGCATTTGTTTATAAACTCACTAGTAGATACAGAAATCTTCTTAACAACTCACCATACCCACAACAGGCTAAAGAAGTTACTTGTTCCCAAAGAAGCTACTGTAGCAGCCCTAAATATCATTTTGTGGAGAAATCAGGATCTGAAAAACCAGACTACACCCCAGAGTGGGTTTACTGAGCAGCTTGTGTGGCACCTTCCAGTGACAGGAGCTGGCTGGTGCCATGTCAGGTCTTTGCTAAGCACCAACAATGGGACCTCTGAGTAATTTAAAGGTTGTTATTAGACAGCATGAACAGACCCAGCAGATCTTGCTCTACACGGGCACCTAGCTAGGAAATGCAGACCTTCTCTGCATTAGCACTGTTGAAGTCCAAAACAGACACTAAGAAATTGTGACTGGTGTGAGTGTGCTTGGTCCTGGTGCTAAAGAGACCCTATGTTTAGGGGCTATACTGGCAGAGAGCATTAAGGCTGGTCAGCAGACTATCAAAGATAAGGAGCAGGGTCTGCGTGAGGCTGGGAAGAAAAACTTAGGTTAGAACATGGGGTAAGGGAAAGAGAGGCTGACGCTGATAAAAGGAGAACAAGATAAGGTGCAGGTTGCACAGCTGAATTTAACATACACAGTTCATTTCTATTCTGGTTCTTTGGACGTGCAGTGGAATAGAAAAGGACAGCATACAAACTGCTTTAGACTGGGGCTAATACAGTTTTCTGATCTTTCTGCCCTCTAACATAGGACAATATAGTAGTTCTCCTCACCCACATTTCTCATTTCCTCCCAGGTTTCCCTCACATTAGATGTTTCCTTCTTAAACACAAGAACTGCTGCAATCCTTAAGAACGCTTTACCTCCATAACTTCTACCCATTTTCTTCTTCTTCATCCTCAGCTATTTTTCTTCTGAATTAGCTTCTTCTCCAATAAAGGTCTTAATAATTATTTGAGCATGTAACCCACAGAAAAGCCCTGAACAATTAGAGCAAGTCTAAAGTTACTTTTGAAGTAAGTCTTAGTATCAAAGTACTCATATGCCTACCAGAAACAATATTACTGCTGATAATCTTCCCTCCCAGCGTAGCCAGTGATTTTGGTACTACGGTAATGATGCTACCACTTGTAGTTTTCACATAAGTAGCAGCCCCTGGAGTTCCAGCCATCCGAGCCCCTATAGAGGGGCTAACCGTCGGCCGCGTATATGTTGCTTGAGTTCCTGTTTTAAAGAGAGAACAAGAAAGTTCACCATTAGAAAATGATCCTCTATAGTATTTGTGGAAAAATAAGTTAGTTCAGGAAAAAAGCATTAGATTTTATTCAGAGACCCCACACTGCAATTTATTACCACCCTTTACAACTCTCGTAGTACTTTTTAAACCCACAGAGCAATATTCAAGTATATACCAACTTCAGCTTAATCTAAGAGTCTTCTGAAGTATTTTACCAAATATTCCATGACTGCCACATTTTAATTCACATGCTTGTACCCAAGATTTTAATTTTCAACAGGTGTTTAGATTCTTCCTGTATGTTTGCCGCTTGCTCCCTCAGATGCCCTAGGCATCTGATGACTCTATCAGAAATGATTGCTTCCTCTCTTGAAAGACACCTATACTCTCACTTCTCCTACATCACAAATTGTTTGTTAAGACTTTATAAAAAAACCTGGTCTAAATATGACTCTAAGAGAAAAATATAATTTACAATGATAATGCAATTTTATGGATTTAGCATTTAGCAGTACAAAAAGAAACCTCTTGACATGGTATAAATGCTGTTTTTCAGACCTACTCCTTCTCAGAATGGAAACAAAACTGAGTCCACAAAAGAAACTTGCTCAAAATAATGAGACAACAGCTACACGAACATTGTAATTCCATTCTGCTTGTACTGCTGCAAATAGTGCATTACAGACCTTAATTGCTAAAGATCACAGAGCAAAACAGTTTGTTGTAACAAGAAAGCTATGTGTTCAAATCCAAGAGAGCACAATACAGGTTTTACCAACTAAATGAACTACAAAACTGCTAGATTTATTTTTATGTACTTAAGAATGTTTTTGTGAAGTACTTCAAAAGTTAGAAAAAGAATATTAACCTTTAGTTTATGCTAATATTCCCAACCAATGCTAAAAATTCAGGAAGTAAGTTAATTAGAGTTCTGAAAACTAGGATAAAGCTGCTTTTCAAGTTTTCTTCATACAAGCTTACAATCTGCACAGTCTGCATTATTTCTGATCTTTAATCAATAAGAAAACACAAATACAATTAGATCCCCAGAAAAACAGTGGGAGTTTAAAATTCAATTTACTGGCCTTCTTATAAATTCACTGCAGGACTATGAGCAAGTCACCTGTCTTTTAAAGTCCATCTACGTAAAATAGGAATGCCGACCTATCTGCTTGACATACCTAAAAAGTTACATTAATGTAAATCATCTAATATAAGGTGCTACAGAAGTGCAAAGTATCAGTATAAGTTGCAAGAAAACTTCCTTTAAAAAAAACCCAGTGGGGAAGAACAATTTTATTTTTGTGTACCAACTCAAAAAGAATGTAAGACGAATAAAAGAGCACCCAGTGCAAAAATCCTAATCTAGAATAAATATCAACAGGATTGTGCATGCGCTGCTGTGCTCACTGTTCACAAGAGAGAAGTGCTTTTTTTTTTTTTTTTTTACCCTAATAAACCATGTTTGATCATCTGTATGTCTGGGTTTACCCTCCCTTCCCTTCTCAGAGCCGTAACTTACCAGTGGGAGTAGTGACCAGTTTAGTTGTCATGATAGTCCCATTACTGCTAACCACCATAATAGGTGAATTGCTACTGCTGGGCAAGGTCGCTGTAACTGGTTTGGGAAGGATTTTACTGGGCTGCACCTGTTGAGTGATTATTTTAACACCTAGGAAAGGAGAAAGGTCACTGTTAAAATACAGGCACGAAAAGTTACGTTCTGAAACGCTTTCTCAGACCAAGCCCTAGTGGGCAAGTAGCCTCACAAGGAGCCCATGTATTCTTGATAAATATTCTGAAAATAATTTTTGTTTGGGTTGGTTTTTTGCTTGGCTTTTTCTGGTTTTGTTTTGTTTTGCAAATAACAAGACAGTCATCATCTTTGCCTTTCATGTGCCTGTTTCAATTCCTAGCTACTCCCACTTTGGCATAGGATTCCATTCCATCATTGATTTGTTGTAGTGATTTTTAACCTTTTCTGGTCCGTGATTCAAAAAATAGGATGTTTCCCAGGAACCAACAGGTTACAACCAATACTGAATTGGTACACAGACAATGAACCACCTAAAAGTGAAATAGTTCATCAATTTAGGCTGTAAATTCTAATGTGTCTTAATTAGCCTAGTTGAATCTCATCCCTCTGAACAAATTAAATAAAGCTTTTTGCACAAAGAGCATCAGTTGGTGTAAGGAAGCAACTGTGACACTGGCTAGGGAAGGCTGCTTTAAGTAAACTGCTCTCTTTCCTCATGATTTATTGGTTATCTTGAAGCCACAAAGGAACTGGGCTGAAACAAGCTCTGAGTAGAATCAGCAAAAACAAAGGAAGAGGACACCTTAGTACAGCCAGGATTCTGCTCCCTCTCTCTTGATTTGTGTAGTAGAATGGGACCTCTGCGAGATTCACTTCTCAGTTGCAAATCAGGAGATTCATGTCATCTGTTCAAAAGTATATCCAGGACACTTGCATCTTACATTCTGTTCCATGACAAGGTAAATGTATTGCATTGGGTTGGTAAAATGCCATTAAACACCCAGGCTGAATTAATCCCGTCTAAATGTAGGGACTTGCACACATATATTTCTAGGTGTACAATTTTGTCCACTCGGGATGTGAAACATGCTCTGGAGATGTTTTCTTCTTTCTGCGGTGACTATAGAAGCAGTACGGAGCAAGTAAGCTCCAATCTTAAATAATGATGTTAGGAAAGAGAAATTGAAGCCTTTGCATCATCCAGACACAAAACTGGATAAAAAGCAAAGTCTATGTGAAAATTGATTCACATCTTCCAGAAAGAATAGGTATCAGACGGTATTTCCAAAGAAACTTTAACTAAAAAGAACATTTGAGCCTAAGCCCATAGTAGAAGGCAAGGAGTGAAGCTCTTATTGATCAAATACTGTTCAGTGACTGGAGGATGGAGGCCTCTTATCCATCTTCACTAGTGGATATTTTTTCTTAGGCAATGGTCCTATAATCCAAAAGGAAATTTATCAAAGGACAGCAGTAGGGCTGTTTATTTTTTCACTCTCTGGTCTATTTTAATTCTTTTATCTAAATAGTATGAACATAAAATAGTAATTTTACTGATTTTACTAATAATTTCACTAACCATTACTATAAAATATGGACATAAAAATACTTTGCACTTTTATAGCACTTCTTCCTTTAGAATTAGATAACTTTGCAAGCATTACTTCTTAGTATATCATACGGAGATAAGAACTGTATTCTAAAACAGAGTAAAGCCAACATAGGAAGACTGCATGACTTGCCCAAAGTCAACTGAATGAATCAATGTTACAAAAAGAATCCAGTCCAACTTCCAGTCTCAGATCTAACTGTATTTGTTTTGACAAGTACCTCAAAAGTAGGTTTTGATTTCTGGACCCAAGAAAAGAATTAAAACATGGATTAACTTCTCTTTCCAGTTGATACAGTTGAACAGCTCTTGGATCTTCAAAAAACTGGTGTCTTCCAGATTGCCATTCACGTTACTTTTGAAGATATTTACATACCTTTTAATCTCTAAAGATAAAGCATTTATTGCTAAAGCATGGTCTGTATACCTGAACCAAACAAGAAGAGTGACAGAACCAAACTCCTCAATTAGTGTTAGCTGAAAACATTAAGACATCCTTTGCTATCTACTTATATCCAGGTTTAATGCCAAATCCTGTACTCAAGTAATTATGCCTTAATGACAGCTCCCCGTGCACATTTTGGGACAGAATTCTGCCCTACTTTCCTGAGTTGTGGTTAGACCTCACCAATCAGCAATATGACCCAAGATTAACTCCAACTACCTGATTCCTGTTTGATCTGAATGGTGGGCTTGATACCAGGTGGCAACTGAGACTGCTGTGGCTGCTGCTGAGCTACAGAAGACTGCACCAGCTGTTGTTGCTGTTGCTGCTGCTGCTGTTGCTGCTGTTGTTGTTGTTGTTGCTGCTGCTGCTGTTGCTGCTGCTGTTGAGCCTGTTGTATTTGGTGCAGCTGCTGTTTGGGGGACTGCTGATGCTGTTTGGGAAACTGTGCTAAGATCTGAGTTGGATTCCCAACCAAACCTTTTGGGGAAGGTAGTCTGGTAGAGGCAACTTTAATTGCCGATGTAGACACACCTGTGAAAGAGTAAATGGTTTAAGACTGAACAGCGCAACACAAGAAAAATACTACACTTTCTTAAATACTTTTGCATTTAAACTGTCTTTTCTACTGAAAGATGCATAGATATACATGAGTAAAAAAAGCTCCCACATAGCAGAAGCACTCTGTTCAGAGGCAAGGGAGCTTTAGGCAGATTTTCAGTGCGGCAGCAGAACAGCAGCTAATGGAAAGACCACAATCCCAGTCTACTTCCTGCATCTTTTGTAGTACAAATAATTCACAAATGTGTTTCAAAGCCTGCTCTTTAAGCTTCAAGAAAGCGAAGTATTTATAGTGAAAATCATGACTACAAAAAGTTAGGATATGAGGATGACAACTATGAAACCCATCAACATTAGAAGCGAGTATCTGTTAGTGAGCGCAATACTATTTTAAAAGAATGAATCAATTAATGGTATGTAATTTAGAAAACTGTGGAACACACATTTTTTTTGCTGATAGGTTAGATGATCTTACAAGTAATAAAGTGATTATAACAAGTAAGATGGAAAGACAAAGTTCCCAAATAAATCTTAATACTTATTTCTCTCGTTCCCTTACATAGTTGTCACAGCATTTCCAGCAAAATTTGGCTTAGTCTATAATTCTAAACTGCACATCCATAAGCACCAAAAAAGACAAACATCAAGTCCATGTCTTATGAAGGCAGTTTTTAACCAAGTCCCAGCTGTAGTGAAAAATAGAAAGAAAGTCTCCTCTCTTATTTCTCTACATTTACAGATGGCAGTGATAATGACAGAAATCATAATAAACTACAATTCTGGCCATCTAAATAAGCAACCCTTTTCTCACTGCATCATCTAAGATGGTTTCTCCATTTCCTTGGTCAGCTATTTTCATTCATTAATTTAACTTTCTTCACATTTGGAGTGATTACCAGTTTATGTCACAAAACATTTCACCAGCATCTTCTGCAATGACACTGATAGTCTTGAAAAAAACAAAAACCCTGTTAAAGAGATATTCCATCTACTGTATTTGAGAATTATAGCCTCTTCCATGATCAAACCCAACTAAAAATCCATAGTTCAAACAATATGAAATTCTGCTGTAAGCCCTTGTGCTCTGTAGAGTAGTATCTTCAGAACCTGATTAATAGAAGCAATACGGAAGGCAAAATCTCCTCAGCATTGAGCTGGTTGCCCAACTTTTTGTGGAATGGAACAAGAATGGAAAATATGGACCAGGAAAAATTGCCGTGTGACACTTGTCATTGTCAGGCGCAGTATTTTTCAAGTGCTGGTCACTGAGGCCCTCTCATTCATCCTCAGCTTCCCTTCCAAATGTTAGCTAGTGGCTGCAGAGCTGAATCAGTCAAGCTAGCATACATGGCTGGAATTAGAAATCAGGAACCCAGGAATTTTAATCCAGGCCCACTCAGATCTTAATTTTTAAGGACTTGAAAACTGGTAAGCTGATAAAATATATAGATAAAAAGGTGTAAACACTTCTCTGCTGCTCAGAACTGTCATCAAGATTAGTTACCACAAGAAATATTCTAAAGACTAAGCACATCAAGCATAAGTTGTATTTATTTGATGTTAACTTTGCATGTTTTTGTAAATCAGGCTTTAAGAGAAGCAATCATCTTCAAATATTGGAAACATCCATTTTCCATGCATCAGATAGTTCTTAAAAGCCAGTCATTTTGAGGCTATGATGTTTTAATGCTGCAAGTAAAATCTTTTCAAAATAAAAAAAGCTATGCCACATCGTCTCATCACTTTCTCTTTAAAAAGAGAATCACCACATTAATTGTTGAAGTAAAGAGGGAAAGTGTTCAACAAGAACTTTTGTAGTGTATCTTGGATTAGTTTCACCAGTAGACTTCTCTCACATCTCCTGTGCTTTACTAACTACATAAACATAAAGTAAACATAAATGTAAACACAAACCGCATCTCCCCTATGCTATTCTCAAAACAAAGTCCAATTTATCAGTAAAAGAGCTTTTATAAATATAATGTTATTGCCATACCTTGTGCTACTGTTGACATAACCACTGATGGCGTTGATGATACTACAGCAGTCACAGCAATAGTATTCGCAGTACAGGAGGGAGTGGAACAGCTACTGCTGCTGCTGCTGCTACTGACCAAAGAGGACTGAGAAGCAGTTATAACCACTGGTTGCTTTTGAGTAGTTGAGGCAATGACTGATGTCGGGACAAGTTTCGTAACTGCTGCATAGTTGTGGGACTTTGAAAGGATGTTGGGTACAAAAGTTGAGCTTGGAGAGGTGGTTACTATTATCACCTGAAAGAAGAAAAAGAACAAGAAGAAATTCATTTGTTCTTTGCATTTATTTAAAAGCACAAAATTTCAGTAGTATATCTGCCTGTGTATTTAGTTTTAGGGATACATGTGTATTAAGTGTCATATTCACATTTGCCAGCAACAAAAAATTTCAGTTAGTTTGAATAAACGGTGATAAACATTTTCCTTAAAATCAGAAGGGTTGTTTGGTGGTTTTTGGGTTTTTTTTTGAGGAAAACAATTACTATCTAATTAAAGTAGAATTATCTCATGTCTGAAGGCCAACAGACAGGAATGAACTGCTTGGTTTCATTAAACTGGGCCAGGAAGCCTGAAGCCCATTTTAAAATGGAACTGAAGGGATTTCAAGCAAGTTTTAAACACCATTCTCCCAAACCCTGCACGTACATCAAGAAATGGCAATGAGAGAACAGATGATTTTTTTTTTTTTAACTCTTTAACAATTAACAAGCAGTTGCCGAGTCAGTAATGGCAAATATTTTTGATCCACAAGGCTATAAACAATCAATATTTCATCAGTGAAAAACCTGGTTTAGGTTTAAAACAATTTCTGCTTTAATTAGTGCTCTCAATAACAAGAAATTCTTTCTTATCTGTCTGAAAACCATTTGTCTAAAGACAATAAACATTACCCCTAGTGCGAGTTACAATTACAACACCATGAATCTGATTTGACATAGAAAAACACAGAATTCATTATAACATCAGAAGAGGCCTGTTCTTATGCAACTGACCTAGAAAACTAAGCATTTTTTAAGTATTGAATACGGGGACTGTTTATGTAAAGAGATTCCTTTTATTCTGCTCGTATGTACCTCCTTGTAGTTACAAGCACACAGTTAAAATACCAACACACAGCACAGAAATACAACATATTTTCAGTTTACCATGCAAGAATATTGAGAAATAATGCAATTGTCCCAACAAAAAAATGTCATTTATTAAATCTTTGAAAATTAAAACTTATTAATGATTTGACATAACAAAAGCGGATAGAAAAAAGGTACAGAAGGTGCAAAGAAAACCTGGGTCAGCTCAAATGAAAAGTCTTACACTACTACCCAAGGACTACTGAAACCTTGCCTGATAGAGAAAAGAAATAACATGATAATGGCACCAGAAATAGACTTAAGTGACAGATCAAGCAGTAAGAGATTAAGAGTTTATAATTTAAAAAAAAGAAAAAAAAAAGAGATAACCACATGGATGGAATAAAAGCAGCAAATTTCACCACCATGGCTGCCTCTGCCTCTTCTTTCCTCCAGTGCTTAGTTTTATGGTCCCTGCTACTTAGCTAAGCCTTTAATATCTTGATCTGAGGAAAACCAAAAGCTTAGTACCTCCACGAGCTACAGCAGTTTGACCACAACTGACCAATGCCTGAAGCACAAGCTTTCCACATCTGCTGCTCTACCACTTTACTGCATTCTCCAGGGAGAACGTTTTCGCTGCGTCGCTCTTACTTTTGCCTTCTGCCTAACCTTGAGTTAATCAAAACACCCTTCTGAAATTGCTTTTAGGTTATGACCACGCAGACGAGCTGAACACGACGCTGCTTGATTCTGGTACAAGGCTTGCAGGTGGAAAGATCCTACAATGTGCCTCTGGAGTTTTATCCTGTTTCTCAAATAGTCAGTTAACACTAGAAATATTTCTCAAGTGTTTGAATTTTCGGGCCAGCTCCATTCCACCTAGAATAAGTAATCTAGGAATGCAGTCAAAGGAGGAGACCTTAGTGCGGCCTTGCAGTACTTAAAGGGGGCCTACAGGAAAGATGGGGAGAATCTTTTTAGCAAGGCCTGTTGTGACAGGACAAGCAATAATGGATTTAAACTAAAGAAGAATAGATTTAGACTAGACATTAGAAAGAAGTTTTTTACAATGAGGGTGGTCAAGCACTGGCACAGGTTGCCCAGAGAGGTGGTCGATGCCCCATCCCTGGCAACATTCAAGGTCAGGTTGGACGGGGCTCTGAGCACCCTGATCTGGTTAAAGCTGTCCCTGCTCACTGCAGGGGTTGGGCTGGATGACCTCTAAAGGTCCCTTCCCACCCAAAGCATTAAAAAAAAAAAAACCCCAAACCCAAAATACCCCCCAAAACCTTGCAGTCAAGAAAGGCAGATTATTCACATTAAACTTCCTATAAAATCCGTAGGGCAACAGGGCAAGTTCAGGGTCTCAGCTAAGTAAGTACAGACATGTAGGATGAATCTGGGCATAATCACAACTCCTGAACACCACTGTTCTTCATTCAAAGACAGAGATAAAACCATCAGTCCACAATTATCACTTAATAACACTTTATTTAATCATGCAGGGAAAAAAGCTTGTAAAGCATTATAGTTTAACTATGGTTGCTGTCCTGTGACTAAGCAGGTTTGGGTCTCTATTCTGTTTGTTCTTTCAAAATTAACACAGCATAACAAAATTTAGCGATCTTCATGCATGAAGTATATCCAGAAAACAGAATTTTCAGGTCAAAATTTAAAAGTATTAAAGCTCAAGTCGTAACAATTGTATTTTTTAGATACTATTTTCTCACATATGTTGAAATGATCAAAGTAACCTCATCATGGGTACCAAAACTGCATCACAGACTGCCTAATTAAAAAAAAAAAAGCAAGCTGCTTTTTTGTTGTTGATTTTAATTGTTAAGGTAAAAACTAATTCCTAACATACACTGAAATTAGTTCTTTCAGCTCTACTTTGAGAGACATCAAAACCTAGTCCCTGAAGAACTAAAGGCATTAACTGCCAGAGGCTTCACCAGCTAGATTCCTTCTGTGTCCTAGACAGAGGACTTTATTATAAGAGAATCCAGAAATTGGAGCTGTGACATTATTATTTGTTACGACAAATCTTCCTCCAACCTACCAAAATGTCAAAACAATTCAGAAAGCTGGCATGCAGAAACAAAGAATTTCATTCATATCCAACAGCACTTGTTTAAAATAGTACATTTCTAATTTGAGTGTAACAAGTCTGACATTTAATTTAAAACTACTAAAAGGCATTTCTCCCACCAAAACGATCCAGTTATGTATTTTGGCATATCTAAATCCAACAAAAGAGGGCAGTGTGACAAGTTCAGACACAAATGCTACTATGGCTCCCTAATGAAACAAGCGATGATTTTCCTATCGTTGCAGATTAGTAAGAGTCAAATAATATTATGCAAAGCAAACCCTAAAATTTCCATGTCAGAACAAGCAGAGGCACAGCTGCAGAAAAGGTCCTATCAACAGTCCATTCTCTTCCTTTTGGAGATTTAATACACTCCATCTTTAACTACCATGATATGTAACACTCATACTTAATACAACACTACATACGTTTAAGGCAAAAAAAAAATATTCCTGCACAAAAGATGAGCCTAACAAGAGCAACAGGACGGGTAGGCTAAGCCCTATCCTAGCTGTGGATTTGCTGCATTGAATGCAGGATGTTTTATTTGATGGTTTATGCTCACTCATGAATTTCTATACATGTATTCAGAGACGAAACTTGATTAAGGACACTGTTAAAAGACCAGTGAATCAAATGAAAGCATCAAAGAGCTCTGAAGTGGGAAAAGGCCAGAAAGCAAGTTCTTTATTGCACATTACTGCAGTTAATCTTCCTTGGTTTTAAAGTTTCCAAAAATCGGGACATGGGAACTCTGCTAATCCAAATAGAGTCATAAAACAATTAAGACGACTAATAGAACAAATACCCTGTGAAGGTTTGAGCTCTATAGTCAAACTGTCACAGTTGGAAAAAAATGCTTATTAGTGGCCAGCCTACCATCAGTCTGTCAGTATCAAGGCCAAATTAATTCCACAGAGCACCCCCCCAAGCCTGCCTTAATTAATAACCGTACCAAGAATGAACTTGGTCTGAGCCATTAATCTTTTTTTTTTAAATCTTAAGAACAAAAAAAAAAAAAAAGTAGACGCATCTGAAATGCTTCCTAAAGCATGGAAAAAATAGTCATGTCATAGATAAGGCACATAAAAATCTAAGTCCAATACAAAACTTCCAACACGGAAAACCTTTTCCACACACTGCATTCTGGTGAAAGCTGGGCACACTCAGCTGAAATAATGCAACCAATTTTGATCACTATAGCACTGTTAATGTAGAATGAGAAATGGCACACTAGTACTGAAAGGAAAATAAAGCCCCCCAGTCTTTGATCAGCTCCAAGAATAAGCTTTATAGACCCCAAAAAACTAGTCCCTAGGCAAAAGGCTTGGCAAGGTAAATCCCATGCCACCTTTCCTGGAATTCTACTACTGCAAAGAGTAATTATAAATAAGGAAAATAGAAATAAGAAAGATTACCTTTGACCAATAGTTGTTACCATCTGAAGGCTGTTCAGTGGCCTATGTGATCCAGTTCTCAGTGGACTAGTGTCCATATCACAAAACCCAACACCACAAATGGTACTAACTGGCAACCTTGTTGGCAGTCTCACCAGAGAGGCCAAGAATTGAATGAGCATGGAGACTGAATCCCCTCTCATCCCTAGAAGTGGTCCCTTCAGGTCAGGGTTGAGGCACATTGGTGGGGCAGTCTGGGGGAAGCTTGCACTCCCGCTGCCTGTGCTGTACCTGTTCTGTGGATAAAAAGAGGGCTTCAGTCTCCACGGCTGTCAATCCAGGTCCTTTCACACACAGGTGAACTAAATTCATACACGAGTTTGGTTTTCTCTTTGTTTGTTTTAAAGAGGGATTACCTTATCCCAAGTGCAATCCTTAAAAAACAGCTAGACAGTTCATAGAAAGGAAGAGTCAAACATCTCATCTTATTCATTTGATAAAACCAGAATAAAGTAACATTTGGCGGCTTCCCCCACATACCTTCTGTGTTGTCGTGTTTGTTGTCTGTGTTGAGGGCTTAGTGAAGGTTATTTTCACAGGCGACATGTGTGGTGGTAAGGAGTTGGCAATGCTCTGCATTATATTACTCATCTTGGGGCTGCCACTTACAGGCACTGTGATAGTTTTAGTGACAGGAGTCACTGCCTTCGGGACTTCTTTCAGGAGAACAGGGGAAGAACTAGAAGAATTCGTTCGCCGTCTTTTGCGGGGCTTTTCATCATCATCTGAGCAGCTGACACCTGGAAAAGAAGTACTTTTTCTAAATTATATTTTCCCCATTTGCAGCTCTCAGTGCTTTCTAAACCACTTCAAACTTGCTGAGTCTTATACCCACTTTCAAATAAGAGAAAAAGAAACAGAGGACAAATTATTTCTTACGGTCACAACTAATCTGTATCACAGGTTAGTGATGGTCTTAGTCCTTGACATAGACCACACTTAAACTGCCATAAAGCAAAGAAACAAACCCCCAAAAACCCAAGCTACTCAGTTACTGGGTTACTTTATTCAGTTTAAGAGATCAAATGAACATAAGAGCCAGTACAGGGATGTCATTCTGCCTCCAGAAGTTTGACTAATGAGACTCCGCACACAAGAGGTTTGGCATAACGTCATGCACATTCCAGTTTAAAACTTTATGCTACAAGGCTGTTGCTGGTTTTGTTTACAGCAACTGGACTACTGAAGTTTATCCTCCTGTAGTCTTCTCTGATTTCAACCTTGTAGCTACTTTCATGCCATGTTTATCATTACAGTACTCTTCTCCCTTTCACCTCAACACAGCATCTTGAGATCCTTTCTTTTTTTCATGACATACTTCAGTTATGAAGGTCAAACCTCATTTTATCAGCTTCTGTCTTGTTTGGTGCATTTTGTGCAACAGATATAAAATGGCACCTAGCACATAATCATGAAAAACAAAAGAAATTCGGCCTCAAAGGAGTTCATTCTTCCTCACAGTCTTCTACTGCACACACTAAAAAAAAAAAATCTGCTGCAATATTCAGCTTAGCAAAGGATAACAGCGTGATCAATGGATCTTAAAGCCATATAAAATTTTCCAAAGTAGACAATAGGTTCATAAATTAGTATACATTACAGAAAGACACAGTTTAATAACCTTGAAAATCTCTTACAGCTACTGGGTAGCATTTACGTTTACCAAATTACCAGTGTTAAACAATTTTAAAAAACAGAGATAAGCCAAAAAGATGCAATCCCCCCTACGCAGAACAAGACTGAAGATCTTGTTCTGTATGCCTGGGGCTTAAAGACAAAAAATGCTGTCATGGCAAGAAGCAGTCTTGCTGGTAACCCAAGCAAACTTGGTTGGCAGTCAATCTCTAATTAGGGTCAAGATGTAATTATGGTCAATCTCTAATTAAAATAACTAAATATTCTAGCATTCAGAAAGTGAAGACGCAGGAATTAACATGGACAAGAAAGTGCCCAGTAGCACAGCAAGTGATTTCTGAAAAATGGGATTCTCTCTTCGTATGAGTACCAGGTCATTTGCAGGCACACTTCAGAAGGCTGACAGTTGTATCCACACAAAGATGGGAAACTGAACTAGAGAAGAGAAGCAAAGGCTCTCTTTTAAGTTTGCTTTGAACTCCAAAAAATAGTTTTAGCTGGCTGTGGCAGTACAGATGAAGTGTGGATCTATGAGTCTGGATTTCAAAGCTCTAATCAACAATTTACTGTATGGCCCTGAACAAGCCTAGTGGTGATCTCCATCTATAAAGCAGAGATTTGGTTACATGACTTAAAAGCCTGTTCATAATACACCTTAAAGTATCACTGTGAGTACACTACACAAACTTACAACTGTGAGGTCACTAATCACATTGAAAATGTGGAGGAATTTCAGAATCCATTTGAATCAAAAATCCACATGCAGCTAGGATGTTAGGACACAACTGTTATTTTGGTGGGTCACCAAGAAATACTGAAGAGAAAGCTATTTGTTTGTGGCCCTCATCCACAAAAAAAACCTCACCACCCAAACCAACACAGAAGAAAGAAAGAAAGATTAAACTAGCAGAACACTATTTTATATTAAGTACAGCTCATTTCACCTCCTGTTTCCACTGCTGGGGTTCTGCAAGAATGTTATTCCTGTAATTTCATCTTAGAAACTGCCTTTGCACAAAGTTTTCCACAAGCATTCAGCTGAAAGGTAATACAGCTTGACTATAAGTCACACTTGACAAGCAAGGAAGCAGAGGCACAGAGGGGTTAATGGCTCAATCAGACTGTGACTTGGGTGAGGTCACACGACAGATCAGTGGCAAAGTCATGACTATAACTCAGGCCTCCTGAGTTTGCTCTTAAGCAGGTTTCTTAAAACTAATGTGACTGATATAACACATTCTGAAAGACATGTGATCCCTTATTAAAAAAAAAAAAAAAAAAGAACAAAATGAAGCATACAAAGTGAGGAAAAAATGAAATCTAGGGATGGATGGAATAAAAGTGAGAACATTTCATCCCTCTATTGTGTGTCTAGACTGGTTTTATACTCATTACCGTGTAATAATTCAACAGAGGTCTAAATTAAATTTTTAAGACGTTAAGAACATTTCCCCCTGAATCTTTAAACCAAAGCTGAGTGATTAGTGCATTACATCAGAAAAACAAAAAAAATTAACGTAACAGGTTTCATGGGTTGTCCCAGCCATTAAAGATGGTGGTTTGCAGGTAACATTATATTTAGATACAATGTGACATTTCTGACTAGCTAGAAGTTTGTATAAACATGCAAATATAGCATACAGATTAAAATAATTTTTAAAATACTAAAGGTATCCACAGCAAGCATAAAAATAGCGCTTATCAACCTCACTATTAATCTTTATGTGTCACCTGCATTTTGATAGACACCAAGTAAGGAAACATTTTTAATTATTAGTTAAATAAAACTACCTTTGATGAGCTGGGCATAAATATGAGGATGTATTCTGCTTTTAGAACTAGCTGATTTATCAGCCAAAGAAAGGACGGGGTGGGGGGCAAGAAAGAAAGACTGTTTCTAGACATTATGCCCTGGATTTCCAAATTTAAATACAGGAAGATGGGTATCTGGCAGGATTTCTTATGGAGTTTTCACAGTTGCCCGGGAACGCAAGCCTCACTAAGATTTACTTCCAAATAAATCACAAAATGGCCAGACATAGTTAATGTAAGCATATCAATGCTGGCCAAACTACTGTATTCTAAAAAAAGTCTAGGTCAACTGTGAAAGTGGAAAGGAGGCACCTTTTCTAACTCAAATAAGTGACTACTATGCATTATTTAAGGAGAAGGAAGAGGGAAGTCCTCTGCAGAAGCAACCAGCAGAGCCACCTTAAAGACAAGTTCTGAACAAGCTGGATTAGAAATCCACTGATATGCAGCAATTCCTGTATTTTATTTTCAAAATACTTTTCACTCTTGCCTGCAGCATTTTACAGTGAGTGGATTTATCCTGAACACAATACCTCTGAAAAAGGGAAGCAATAAATTCATTCTTTAGTCTAAACAAAGGCATAAAGGTATTAAATGACTTGCCCAAGGTCAGAGTGTTTAACTCAGTCCATGCTTCAGCCACAAGACTGTCCCTTTCTTTCCCTTTTGTTAATCAGTTGCTAGTATCACTTACTTTTGACGTAAACAGTACTTCCACTTGGCAAGACGACTACATTGGAGGCTGGACTGGCGGGTCTGGGGGACTTCACTGTTGCTACACTGCCACTTGGAACAGGGGTGGATGTTGGGGTTGAAGTGGTACTTGTGTAGGAATAGCAAACCACCACTGAAGAGGAGAAAAGACACCTTCCATATAACTGAAGTGCAGAATCCCATTATTCTATCACTATTTTAACAACTGAAATGGAAGCCAAAGACTTATTGGGTCATTATCCACATCTTTGCCTCTGCAATCCTGTTACCGTTGAATACTCCCCAGTTTGACCTAAGCACAGCCATGGAATTAATGGCCTTCAAAGACAACATAGAAATCTACCCTCCCCTCCTCCCATGCCCAGAAATCTGTGCTGCCGATTCTAGATTTTTTATTTGTATTAATCTGATATTTTACTTTATTACTTTTCATTTTAGCATTAATTCAATATTTCGATCTTTTTGCTTTTCTGTAAATGACCATATCTAGACTGGTAAAGGACAGAAAATAGCTAGTGCCTTTCCTCAGCGGTACAGCCATTGAAGAAACCAAAATATTCCTTCAGTAATGAACAACGATTTTGCTAATCAGCTTTTTTTTAAACCGTTGCTTATAGCTAATAGTATAATGATCCAGTATTTCTCACAAAACCAGAATAAAACAGCCTATTTCAAGAAGTGTTACACATTCTCTAGTTGCATGAAGCATAATTCGAGCCTATCCAGCCAAGTCAGATGGAATGTGTACTAGCATTATTTAAAAGGCATAGGGAAAGCAGAAAGTAACCTTTTAACTTGTTAACTTGGTAAGTTTAATCTGAAGTATAAAAAAAAGGAAAAAGAAAACCAACAAAATCTTCTTGACTTTCACCAAAACCTAGTTGCGTTCTTAAAATAAAATGTTCTGAAACATCTTTCATCACTTACAGAACTTTACAAAAATCTTAAGCCATCGGTGCAAGTTTTTATAGCTTACAGAGCTTAACAAGTTACCCAGTGAATTTCCCCCTCATTTGCTGACAATTTTTTTTTTTAATTTTGGTTGCTAGTGTGCTCACTAACACGCAACTGTCAGATTTATGCTGCAGATGCTGCAAAGGCATCTTTTACAAAAAAAAGAGATTTTTTTTCATGTTTCTATGAATACTGTGCAATAAGAATTATTCAGATTTTTTTTTTTTAAATCTAACACTTAAAATCTAAGATAACAATTTATACTGTGACATTATTTTTATATTCCCATAGATTGCAGTATAATCCCAGCTTTCTCTCACCTTCTTTGTTTCCAGTTTCTGCAGGAACTGGAAGAGATGCGTTGTGCTGAACAGCTGCATTGGCAACAGCATTAGCGGTAACAGTAAAAGCTGTTTGTGGAACAAGCCGTGGCATCAGCGGCACCAGTCGACGACCTTCTATACACCATTCGGAAGAGCTATTTGGTCCAGACATACTAAACAGAAATGCACATTCTGTAAGTATTCTGCTGAGTTTCCAAAATGCTCAGTACTCTTACTTAAGTGCCTCTTTTCAACAGTGAATGTCTAAGAGGCAGTTTCTGAAGACATACTAGAGCAATAATCTTCAACTTCCTTCATCTCATGAAAGCCCGTACATTTTTCCCACCTGATGTAGAAATCCTCCCATAGGAAATTTAAGACTTGCTGCTTCTTTTACTGTTTTGTTTCACAGAGCCCTTCAAGGGCCGGAGGTCTGTGGATGTCATGTTCAAAATCCCCATATGAGATTAGCTACTATTCAGGTAGAGTTGGCACACTCTCTGCTTCTGGATGACAAAAATACCTAGACATCCAATAGATTTCAGAAGACTACTGAAATTGTTTACGTTACAGGGAAAAACCCTTGGTTTCTAACACGAATCTTGTTTTACCTGAACAGAAAAGTTTCCCGGATTTATTAAAGTAGTCCCAAACAAGGTAACAGAACGTTAAATGATTTAAATACACCCTGCGCATCTTCCTCAACAGAAACCAGTCTGCTGCTCTCGTTTTCTCTTAACCTTCGTACTTACACACAAACCAGAATGCTTCCAGAAAATGCCGTTCTTATCTAGATGGAGAAGCATTCCTGACTGTTTTACATGAGTCATTTGTCAAATCAGCAAAACCAAAATGGCAAATTATTTTTCAATGCTGTTATGTTCTTAAGCAAATCAACCCATTTAATGTATTAATATATTCTGAAAAACAATTTCTCACGTGAACTACTGCAAGCAAGTTGCAGCAAAAGGTACCACAAATTAGTTCGTAAAATGCCGAAGATCTGCTCTGTTGTTAAATCCTGATACGCTTCAGTGTTCTTCATACATATTCATATAGTATAAGCAGAGCTACATCAGCTGAGGTAAAAATACATTTTTTTAAATCAAAAATAAGACTACAAATGTTGCATACAGCAAAGCTAGCAAAGTCGGCTTTCCTAATGAGTTAGAGAATTATTAAGTCAAATACTGTATTACCAACCATCATTTACAAAGAATTACCACAGGAAAAATAAAGAGATGCAGCACTTCACAACTGCACCTTGCCTGGATTATAATATCTCATCCGTCTGAAGTTCAACACCTCAGGACAAACTTTATGCTTGTTCTGTAAAATGCTAAAAACAGAACTACTACTTGAAAAGGAAACTTGATTCAAGAAAAGAATCTTGATTTGACAATTAAATGCTGCTTATTCATTAGTTTTTCCCCTTTCTTTAATGAAGTGTAAGGAATTTGGTGGGTTTTGTTTGGTAAAGAGCCTGTTTCTAACTCTCTAAACTTGAACATTAAAACACTAAAATGTTAAATGTCCTTCCGCAGCACTAAAACAGTATGCTGATTTTGGTGAGTCTTAGAAAACTGCTAAGTCCAAATGGCCTGTTATTTGCATGATTTCCTTTTTTTCTCCCCGTAACACCTAAGCTACAGGAGTCAAACTTAAAAATCAATGGCTGCAACAGAAAAAGAAAGGAAAATACAGAGAGTTACAATCCAGCTCTTAACAGCAAGACCGTTAAGTAACTATCAGAGATACGTAAGCACTTGCCCTCTTGCTCCTCTCCACCTCTCAAAATCATGTGCAGCTTGCGAAAGCAAACGCAAGGAGGAACCAGCCCAGTTGATGCCAGCACAGCAGCTGCACCAAGCGGAGAACAGTGGACACTGATGTCATCAGTTAGCTTGCTGCAGTTTTTTTACTGTGACCATTTTTTCCCCCCTCTGTGCTGATACACTGTTTTCCACTAATCTCCGCCACCTCTTTCCCTCCCTTTGTCTTTCTACGTAGTTAAGTCCCTCTTAATACAACCTTTCCAAACTTATTTAAATAAAAGGTAAAACAAAAAATAATAAAGCAAATGTTCATCCTGCTTATGGATTTCTCTATTTTTCTCTACTCTCTGTTTCTTCTGGTCTATCTTACAGAAGGCTCTTCATGACAAAAGACTGTTTCTTATATTGTACTTGTACAGTGAACAGGATGCCTTCAGATCCAAAATGCAACGGTACTAAATAACTGTTTCTAGTTCCCTGATGTAAATCTGATACAGTAATTCCTTCATCCATATGCTGTTTTAACTACTGTTCTTTAAAACACCATCCATCTTCAAAGTTCTATCATTCAGTTAAGGCATAATGGATTTTACAAAGGGTACCTTTGGAAATCACGTAGAAAATTACCCTATAACTTACTTGTGTGCAATAGTCGTTAGTCGTTCATCATTTACTGCTCTCCGAACTTCAGCACGATGTCGCTCTGTTGAAATACTATTAAAAAAAATAGCAATATATTTTAGTCAGATGGAGGCACGGACATTTATCTAAAACTTCTAGCTAAAATGAAACTTATGAATAATCCACTCAAGAGATGAAAGGGAACAGGCATTTACATTTAAGAGATTGTCACTTAACTTTCTCTATCACAGTGAGAAAGAATTGAATGTATTATTGTTCAAAAATATTACTGAAGAATAAAAAGAACATTACTGTTCATAGGGTACCCCTGCAAAACAGCTAGAATCCAACCTCCTAATGAGAGCAATAAATTTAAAGGACACAGTAGAAAAATTTGCACAGAACACGCAGCATTCTTTCTTGATGTCACGTGGGCCCAAAGACCTTAAAGTCCTACCTTGACAGAAGTCCAAGCTAGCACACACTCATGAGTTAGCTGTAACGATTCTAACACTCAGTACCTCCCAAAACACCAACAAAACAGTAAAGCTCCAACCACAAAAGCAGTTGTTTTCCTTACTACAAACTCAAAGCAGAATAGGAATCGAACCTCCACAAGATGGAGAATTACTTCTCTAGATTAAGATTTGCTTTGTGATACTAGTGATAGAAAAAGCATGCAATACCTTAGAAGAAAACAGGTCATCGGTTGTTATTTTAAAAAAGGTTAGGGTTACCTAAGCACTTTAGAGAGTTCTCCAAGAAGATCCTTCTTCTCTTTCGTAAGGTCTCCCTGTGCACGTAAGGCACTGATGACACCTGCATATGCCTCCAGTTCTGAAGAATTAGAGCAAATAGTATTTCTATTTAATGCTCACAGCAAAGGAAAAAAAAAACATTATTTTCAGTATTACCGACAGTATTCTATTAATTTTCAAAATCATTAAAAGGAACATGCCTTTCAATTATTTAGTGCTTTTCAAAAGAGATTGATGATTTAGAACTCTCTCAGTCAATTACTCTGCAGCATACAGCTTTTCTGTGAAACAATTGTATCATCACAGAGGATTATCTAGTCTATAAACCCAACCGAATATTTCAAGCTCACTCTGAGCTGACAGTTCAGCCAGAAAGCTTGAAGAAACAGTCCCCAAATTTGGAGAGTATCTCAGAATTCTCTAGAAACAGCAGAAGAAAAATCTTTAAAACATATCATTATTAAAAGTTCCATGGAAAAGCTTGACTTGAAAAAAAAAAATACACTATCAAAAGAGCAACTGATTTTTTCCTAATGCTTTTCCTTAATTAGCACAGAGAACATCAGCTCTAGTGTGTTAAATACAATCATCATAATCTTTTATGCCCGTTAACTTGATATGTACAACTGCTTGATTCTGAAAAGAATGCAACACACTGAATTGAACCTGCTCAACACAAAAGAAACAATCCAGCTATTCTTAAATGTAGAGCCATCACAAAGATTGACTCTCACAAATACAACTCTCATTTAATGTAAATCTGTAATTCCAGGGGACCTATGGAAATGTCATGCCATCGGTGTTTTAAAAAATGGAATAGTTAAAGGCTACTGAAACTTCTGAATTTTGTCCTACTAAGCAGGGTGAAAAGACACCTAATGCAAATAATGGAGTCTGTTAATTTGCCAAAGAACAACTTGCTAGTCTAAGCTTAGCACAGTTTAAGGAAACCTTACTGAAATTCCCCGCTTTAAACCAGAAATACAAATTCTTTCAATATTTACATAGGTGCCTTTCTGCAGCCAACCAAACCAGACCCCCACAACAGATCCCAGTTAACCGAAAGCAAGAATAAAAAGGGGCAGGCCAAAACCTAACACCTCTGAAGTTTGTTGCAAAAGAAAGACTGATGCTTTTCTGAAAAGCTTTCAGATTAGGATTCCAAAGAGCTAATTTACAAATCAAATCAAGGAATTGTGCTGAAAAGAAGTCCTGCTCTCCTGTCCTGATTAAGCAGACAAAACACAAAGCAGAGTTGCTTTGGTTAACCAAGCAGCCTGCATAGGGATGCCGAGTGACCTACAGAAGCATTTACAGCTTCAGTTATAAAACATTTGCTAATTAATGCAATGGTTATTACTAATATCAACATTTATTTAGACAACCATGTTACAATATTTAAGATACTAATTATTTTCCTCTGTTAACAACATAAAGTAATTCTCAGATACAACCGTATAATTATTTAGCAAGGATAGATTTTTTTTTTTTCTTTCTGCATTTTTAATCGAGATCTTCTACACTAGAGCTTTATAAATGCACATTCTGGCTTTTTAGAAGCTAGTAAAGATTACAGAACAGCTATAACTAGCTTTCTCACCCTTACATCTATGCAGCAATCACTAACGGGTGCGCTCTCTTTCCAACAGGAAACACATCAAGCGGCCAAAACAGGTTTCACAAATAAATACCATCATTTCAAGTGCAAGGTGCTACCATCGTCCCCTTATTCAGTTATAAACCATGAACGCCGCAGAACAACGCTAGGTATCGCACACCTCAGGATGCATTTCAGCCTCACCTGCACCATTGCATTTCACTCATTATGGACTACCCCACTGACTGCTGAACGGTCAACCAAATAAGATGTTGGGCTGAGAGGTGGAAAAGTGGGACTCAATAAGGCAGATGAATATTGCTGGATACGACTGTTAGACAGCTATTCGCTCCCACTGCCCGTGCTCCTTCCCCCTCCAGTCTTGTGGTGAGTCTATTTAAACTGAGAGCTTCTCTACCCTGGAAGAGACACGGCTGCTACGGGCTCTGATCCTCTGCTACGCTGGCAGGGCCCCCTTGTGGGGACACAGCTCATGCCAGCAATAAAAAAAAAGAATTTTTTTTTTTTTTTTTTTCCTGTCAGCCTAGGTTATGTCATTGAAGGAGGTGTAGCTGCAGTTCTGTTTGGCTCAGCTGCACCAGCAGGGTTCTGCCAGCACACCGCCGTCAGCTGGGCTGGGAAGTTGTTTTTTTTTTTTTTCTTTTCCACACTCCTAGCCAGCACAGCTACGTTAACAAAATTTAGCAGCACAGATCCGGTCCAAATCTTTCAGCATCCTGCACTTTTCTCCTAGTTTTCGTACTTCATGAGCCTCGCTTAAGACCCAGGGCTGTCACCTTAAGGGATGTACAGCTTAGTTGCAATGTCGTGTGCAACATCTGCATCAGTGTCTGTTTCAACAGAACACAAATCCCAGATTCCCAAGAAATGAAATAAAAAGGGCAAAGCGAGGGAAAATAAACTCTCAGCTCTCAGAAAATAAAGTGGATGGCTTCATAACGATGAGAACCTTGGCAGAGTGAAGAAGTACAGCACATCATCTCTTAACATTCAAGTAAAATAAGAACAAGAGAAGCTGTGATTTGACTGTCACAGGAAGTTGGAGGCAGTCTCCGCTTTCTTCAACTGGAAAAAATATCCTTAACTAAATAAAAAGAAATTCAGCTCTAAGAACACAAAAACGACTGTGCAAGATCAGATCAACAGTCTAACAAAGGATTCTCTCTCCTGTGGTAGCCAAAAGTGGATGCAAGGAAAGAGCAAATATTTTTCTTACCTTCCAAAATACAAAAGCGTATCTCCTTCTACACATGTGTTCACAAGGACAGAGCACAAAAAAAAAAAGATCTCCCAATATATATCTATTGGGCAGGGGTCTGGGTATTGAAATATATTTGAATTATGTTGTTACGACAGTTAAAAGAGAACACTGTTTTCACACTTCCCTGATAATTTGTGTAACCGCAAATCACAAACCATCACAATTTTTTTTTTTCTCCTGTTTCAAGTCTTTACAATAGTACCTTTACTACTTGAACTCAGTCCCACCATGTCAATTACACCAGGGTTCCATGAGTTTTTTGGTACAGAAAGGTGTCCAAAACGGAATTGAAAGACAGACAAAGACCCTCCTCTCAGAGAGTTATCCCATTGCACATTAATAGTTGTAAAAAGAACAGCAATGCAACACTGCAACATCGAGGCAGAGATGGCCCAGGACATCCATGGTTCTACCAAACCAAAACAATTCCGTTCCACTCATTTCGCTCAGGCAGAGAGCATCTGCCAAACATCATTTTAAGCCAGGGCTGTCAAACCAATGACACATGCAAAACGCAGGAAATGACTTGTGAGTTGCCTGTAGACATATTAAAGTGTTTCATGGAAGCAGCAGGCAGGCAAATCTTAAAAGGGCAAACATACAGACCCACAAATTGTATCTTACTGTACCCAGTTTGCGAAGGATCCTCTTGCATTCATCTCTGCTGAGATCCAGAAGAGTTGGCCACACCACAGGCATCTTTCCCTTGTGTTTGTGCTCCCACAGAGCTCAGCCTCGCTGAAAAAGGAATATAAATGCAGTAAGCGCAAGTCCATCACTTACTGATTTCCCAAGCCGATTAATGTAAACTCTCCTCTGCTTGCTCACAACTCCACCGACACATTCGCTCCCATCCCTGCTCCAACCTTTGTAATGGCATGCTTTGCCATGCAGGAATTCAGCAGTTTCACAAGGGCACGGACTTCCTATGCTCTCTTGCGCAGATCCATCACCCAAGCCTTTTTACCGAGTTTCCCATCTCCTTCTCAAGCCTTTTTTCATGCTGAAACGCTCTCCGAATTGATGTTCAAGTCTCCTCCCTCTCTTTATGCACAGAGCACCTATTATAAGAACTCTTCCAGCTAACCGCACGCCCCCCTTCCCCCCGGGGAATGCATTTAGCACTAGCCTATTATATGACAGAATGGCAAAAACACCGTGAAAATTCGCTTTCCACGTACCAACACCAGCCCCCCAAAAAACCCAAACACGGGAACACCCCCTCGCCCGATCGCATCGCGGCGAGATTCCGGGGGTGGCGGCGAAGGAGGGCGCATCTCCCCGTTGCAACGAGGATAATAAAGGAAAAAGAGGAGCCGGAGGCGAGCGGGGCGAGCCGGCTTGTGCCAGCCCGCGGCCGCGCCGCGCTCCCCGGGCAGGGAACGGCACGGCGGAGGAGGGGGGGACGGCGGGGGGGAGGCACCGGGAACAAAAGCCCCGGCGCCGTCGCACCCTCCAAAGCGGGGTTGCAAGGAGGGAGGATCTCCCACAAGGGCGCCCGGAGGCGGCCGCCAGCCGGGGACTCTCCGGCCCTCGGCGCCGGGGACCGGCGGGAGGCAGCGGGGCTGGGTCCCCGCCGGGCTCGGGGGCAGCCGCCCCCGGGGCCCCCGCCGGCGGGAGGGAGGGAGGAAAGGAAGGAGGGAGCGGGCGGCGGCCGCTTCCCCGCGCCGGGCGGAGGGGCAGCGCCGGCGGCCTGCAGGCAGGGGACGGGGCGCTGCCCGCGGGCCCGGGCCCGTGAGGGGGCGGCGGGTCCCCGCCGTCCAGGGAAGGGAAGCTGCCCCTCTCCCGGAGGGGGAGCGCCCCAGGCAAGGCGGGGAGGCGCGGCGGCGGTGCCGGAGAGCGGGACCCACCTGCCCGGCCGTGCCTGGCACATCGAAAGGCTCCTCGGCGGCAGGGCCCCTCCTCCCCCCCGGTGCCGCTCTCGGGTTTGTTTAGTGGCGGCGGCGGCGGCAGCGCTTCCCCGGGCCAAGATGGCGGCGGGACACACTGCCCATGCGCGCCCGCCGCGGTGCACGCCGGGAGCTGTAGTCCTCACCCACCCCGCCGCCGCCCTCCGCCAGTGAGGAGATGGAAGGAGCGGGTGTCAAGATGGCGCGGGGTGGGCGTGGCGCGCATGCGCGGCGGCGCAGGGCACGCCGGGAGCTGTAGTCCTCTCGGCGTTTTGTCGACGCGGTGGGAAGCGGCGCCGGCCGTCCCGCCATGGCCCGGCGGCCGGGTACGGGCGGCGAGAGGGGACAAAAAGCCGCGCGCGTTGTCCGGCCGGGCCGGGGCGGGCTGCGCCGCCGCTGCGTGAAAGCGCTGCGAGCGCGGCGCGGTTTAAACGCGCCCCGCGCACCCCCAAACTTTCGGCAAAGGACTCTGGCAGGGTTGACATCGGCCCTGACGTCATTTGGCCGTTTCCAGCTTTCTGACTTAAAACCGGCGGCGGTTACGCGCGGTGCCGCGTAGGGCTGTAGTCACCACGCTTCGTGGCAAAACAATAAGGTCATAAAATCCACGCCCTAAAGCCACACTCGCAACCGCCTCGGGTTTGGTTTTTTTGGTTTTTTTTTTTTACTGCCTGCGGTAATGCATCAGGGAGCAGAGCAACCACCGACTCCCAAAAGCCACGAGCACCGATTTCGGAGCCCCGGGCCTGGCAGATATTTTTTTATATATAGCAGTGATTGTAACTTTTTTTTTTTCCCTGCGTATTTCCAAGAAAAGCAGCAATTAGATGTCCTTAAAAGTCCTTAGATCAGATTAGAAACAGAAAATAAAATATCTCTGGGGTGCAGCTGGAGCTTAAAAACAACGCGTGTATCTTTGTGGCTGTGTGTTGCTGCGAGAAAGAAAAAAAAAAACCAAACAAAAAAACCAGATCCATAAAACTGCCTGCAAGGCAATTGCTGGAAAATCACCCTAAAGCCCCTTCAGGATGAGCTTTTGCTATCGGGTCTCCATCTCGCAGGGCTTCATTTTTGCTGCAGGCACTTGTTTTCCACGCTTCATCTTGCACGCTTCCTGATTTTGCAAAGCAAACGGGCGCCCGGGGGACAGACAGTTTGATGAAGAGGAGGGCAGGGCTCCTCCTTACTCTGCTCTCTCCCAGAAAATCTTATTTTATAGTTTGCTTTCAAAATGCCAGAAACAGCTGGACGTTTGCTGAGGTGAAGACAAGGCGGGCGGATGGGTGTGCGTTGAATCGCCGACACCTATTTCCAGATCTCCAAGTGCTGTTACTTCCACCTAACTATAGATAAAAATGTTTCTTCCCCTGTGATCGCTGATGAACATTTTCTCACCTGCAATTTCCTATTGTTCTTCACAGCGGTATAAATCTCAAACACTTGAAAACAATTATGCTGAACAGTAAAGGAGAGCTAAAACAATTTTCCTTCTTTTTTAATGTTTTCCTAAACAAGAACCAGCTGAAGGCAAGTAGCATCCTCTCTGCATAATATTACCTAATAAAAATAAATTTCCTCAGCTTCGCACAAAACTGAGGAAGATGTAGACCAGGTTAGTGCCAGAAGTTGAAATTTTCCTTTGCAGGCCAGAGACACCACTGCAAACTGATCTGGAAACTTGTCTTTTAGTTTAATTACTCTGGTCAATAGGAACAGGCAGGGCAGCCTCGCCGCTTATCAGAATAAAATAACCTTTTTGAGGTTTATTCGTCAGTTGTAACTGTGATGCTCTAGCAGAGTATCACTTTTATTGCATCTGAGGTGTTTAACAGCTAGCCCTTGTATTTGTAGAACAAATCATTCTGTGAGCAAGAAAACTACCAAAACCTCTTTAAGAAAATTTATCTACTAAGGTGTAGATTTTAGCTGAACATTTTCTTCGAGTTTGTGTGTTTATTAATGCACTCTGTTCTCATGCACGGTCTCCAGTGAAATCTCTGCTAACAACGCAGCTTGGAAGGAGCACAAATACGTTTTCTCAGCAGCTATATTCGTTAAACTTAATTAGATCAATTTGGCATTTTTTTTTTAGGTCTTTAATTTTTTTTCCAAATGTGGATGAAACTAGCCAGCACGATCAAAAGTTATTATGGGCAAGGAGGACAGACACACACTGACACATATGTGCATATGTACGTACTCAAGAAAATGGTATATGCTTCATTTCCTTCGGCATGCAGAACAGAAAAGAGATGTAAAAAATTCGCCAGTTATGTATGAAGTGTCTGAAGCGGCGATTGCTGCACATGTCGTAAGATGATTTCCAAGAATACTTCTTCTTTTTGTTAAGGGTGAAGATCCTTTTGTTAAGGATGAAGACCCAGACTTGGAAATAGGCAAGAGAGGTCCAAAAAGTCCGAAGGCCAAATTCTGCTCGTAGTTACGGCAGCACCATTGCCATTGATTTCACATTAACCTACAATCAATTCTCTATTACCCATGAAAATGGGAGGGCTGAGATACCACAGACAAAGGAAAAAAAAAAACCAACACACATAAATAATGAGTCCTGAAAAGCATCAGTAAGCTGAACCGAGGCCGGAGCTCTGCAGTGGTTGATCAACTGGGATGGATCCACCAAGGTTGTCCCTGCAGAGAAGCAGAGGGAAGTCCCAGCAGATGCACCAGAGCTACCCCTGAGCCCAGCAGACCCTGGTCGGGAGGGTCTGCTGGAGCCAAGGAGCCCTAACCGGTCCCAGGAGTAGCACGGATCTTTCCCGAAGACTAAATTAAGTCTTAGGGAAAGACTTATCTGGACTCAGAATGACGGCACGCAGCCGGCTTGGATCTTCTAGCCTAATCCAGGGAGGTCACCCAAAGGAGGCTGAGACTTGACAGCATTTCTTTACGTCTGATGAACAAAATGTCAAGAGCGTTCCAGTTATGTACTAAAAAAGCGAAAATAAAGACAATATGCCTTAGGCTTACTTCATTAATACAGAAAAATGGCTAAGTGTCCCCACAGGTGAAATTTTCTCAGGAAATTCATATAAAACAAACTAATTCATTGTGGGTGAAGGAAGAAAACGCAGAATGTGAAAATGCCAGCGTTTTTTCTAGCTTTAGTTGCCTTCCAGATGTTAATCACTTCCTTAGTTCTCATTACCTACATCCTCGGACTCTGAGTCATCAGTTAAGGAGGCCCAAAATTACTGAGCACTTGCTGACTCTTCAGAAAGCCAAAGAAGAGGGAAACTTGTCGATAGCAGCAACGTTCTGCCATTTCCTAAGGAGGCAATGCTCAACAGCGTAAAAAACCACAAGGTAGAAGTAGTTTGTAATAATCCATTTTATTTTGCAGTCGAGGCGAGCTGAGGACTCACATCATTAAAACAGCTTCAAGCAGTACATCACTGAATTTTTGTAGCTTGGCAGTATTAGGCTGGTACTTTAGCTCTAATTGTGCTAATGACAGCTCACCGTTAGCTTTCCCGTTACAGCCAGCAGAGATGAAACTGGGACTCATCAGGACCTGCAGCGTTCTTCATCTGATGGTGACCTACTGAGCAACCCCGGACAAGTTGTATCACCGCTCTTGTGCCTCCATTTCCCGCTTTTATAAGGCATTTTAGAAACTAATGGCAGACAGTGACATGCAAAAGCCACGCATTATTATTTATAACAGCACACTGCTGAGTATTCTTTTTCAGAATTTGCTCCGTTATGTGCATTTAAGCAAAATTTGTTCCTCCTTCCAGTAAGGGAAAGAAATACAACGACCATCAAGCACTCCCGCTTTGTGTTATGTTCTCTACGACCTGAGATCCTCAGATCCCCCATCGGCTTAAATAATACGATTCTCATCAATTACAGGCACTGGCCTAATTAATTAAACTTTCTGGGCACTTACAGGATTAATCTATGTCTCGCCACGCTTCCTTCTATCCCCTAAGACAATGGAAGGGGGAAGACAATGAGCTGTAGCTTGGAAGCATCAGCAGCGAGATGGCCCAAGGGAGGAGCAGGGATTTTCACGTGGAGAAGGTGATTTGTATGCAGCCCAGGTCACCAGGACAAAGCTGTGCCGCTCAGCTCGTCGGGGGCTCGTAGGAAGTGAGCGCAGCAGCCTTGCTGCGGTTCGTCGCTGGATTATTAACTGCATCCCCACTCGCATCGCTACAACCCGATGGATACAGACCCCGAAATAATCCTTTTTCTTCAGAGCAGCCTTTCCGGGGTAGAAGACAGGCGCATCAGCTTGGTACTAGATGAGAACCATGCACAGCTACTGCAGCTGCCTCTTTTCTGCCATAAACGGTGCATTTTCAGCTTCCAAGAGTCTGACGTGGGTAATTTCAAAAGTAAAATTGTAAAATCAAGGGGAAAAAAATATTATTTGAATCAGCCTGCCAGCAACTGAGAAAAGAAGCAAGCAAGCCACTATGCTTTTATACTAAGATGAATGCAACATTGTAGGTAATTTAAATTTTTAGGGAATTTAAAGATGGTTTAAAGTATCTTCCATGTCTTGCGTAAGAGAGAAATAGCCTAGATTCTAACAGAAGTTAAATTATTTCTCGGTCTTTTTTTGTTTCCCAGTTAAATGGCCTAACCCACAGAGTTTCCACTTCTCTTAAAGAGGTTACTCAGTGACTTCATGTGCTTTCCTGACACAAGCATCTCTTGTTTTCATTCTGCTGCCCTCAGACCACTCCTAAACTCTCTCTCCCTCCTCAAATGCTTTCCCGTCACAGTTTTTTTTTTTTTTTTTTCCTCCTGGTTAAGATAAGAGCAGAAGCCTCAGCAACATTTAGGCGCTGGCAGCTTGCCAGAGCAGCCTTTTATATACAGCCTTGTCAGATACAGGGATTGTCACCCAGGACTATTCGTATTTAAATCCACAAAGATATTTCAACTGCTTTCACTGAAGATAGCTTTGTG
This sequence comes from Pelecanus crispus, assembly GCF_030463565.1. Classification (NCBI taxonomy): domain Eukaryota; kingdom Metazoa; phylum Chordata; class Aves; order Pelecaniformes; family Pelecanidae; genus Pelecanus; species Pelecanus crispus. The sequence goes on from NC_134643.1 coordinate 224,119,358, forward strand.
TTGCCAGTAATAGAGAGCCCCCCCTCCCCCATTACAAGTAATACGTATTATACTCAAAATATGTATTTATTTTACAAATCCTAAGAGCTTCAGTGCCGAAAAGTACCTCAATTCAGCAAGGCTTAAATCCCTCAAAACGCCACCATGCATCGGGCTGAGCACATATTTAAACACTTCGCTACGCTGAGGCAAAAACTTGATTATACAACCTCAGATAACGAAGAAGAAACTTGGTTGTGTCATTCTGCGGCATACCAAAGAGCAAATTAAAGTCGGTACCCTCTGCAATCTAGGGAGGCAGATGCAAACCTCCATCCTCTTCATAGCATGCTGTATTGGTGAAGAACGGATAAACTCGCTGGAAAGAAAGCAAAGGCGCTTCTCAGAATGGAAAGCGGGGGAATAAGGCAAAGTATTAATCGCCACACTGTGCAAGGTGTGTCCTTATCTATGGTCACATACACATATTGCAAACCATCGGTAACTCCAGCGTGCTTCCGCGATTCAAAGAACGTATCCCAGATTAGCATTTTGCAGAGTTCAGCCACAGCAGGACCTGATTTGTGTTGTCTTTTAGGGGAGCTTGCACGTTCTCCCGCGAATTGCGCTTTTAACCCATCCACAGACCGTGCAACGCTTTGACGTTCAAGACTCATCAGTGAATGATTTGCTTGTCATTTTGACTAAATATTTTCAGAAGGCTAGATGGGCTATATGAACGCTGGGGAAGCAAGTATCAACTGCAAAGGATGTATTCGGTCACTCTACGGACAACAAAGGCAGCTCCATAGACAAGAAGATAAAGAGTTAACGATCGTAATTACTTAATGGCCAGTGAAACTAGCCATTTGCTTATCTGGACAGCCACTGACCTTCTTTTTCTTAGCAATATGATCATTTATAAACTCTTTATGCCCAACTGTTTTTTTGAAAGATCCCATTCATTCGCTGCACCCTGAATTCAAGAAATTGCATTGATCCTGGAACACCTTGCAAACGAAAGTTTACTTAAACATACAGTATTGCTGCAGGGTGAAAACAGCAATGGGAAAGGAAAGCAAGTTGGTGCTGAGTTTGCAAACCCCAACCAGTAACATCTCTGTCACTGTGCAGCCTTCACAGAAACTCTGGGAAAAGTTCACGTACTTAGCAACCCTGCCGAGAAGGACTTGGGGGTGCTGGGGGATGAAAAGCTGGACATGAGCCGGCAATGTGCGCTGGCAGCCCAGCAAGCCAACCCCATCCTGGGCTGCATCCCCAGCAGCGTGGCCAGCAGGGCGAGGGAGGGGATTCTGCCCCTCTGCTCCGCTCTGGGCAGACCCCACCTGCAGCCCTGCGCCCAGCTCTGGGGCCCTCAGCACAAGGAGGACACGGAGCTGTTGGAGCGGGGCCAGGGGAGGCCACCAAAATGATCCGAGGGCTGGAGCCCCTCTGCTCCGAGGCCAGGCTGGGGGAGTTGGGGTTGTTCAGCCTGGAGAGGAGAAGGCTGCGGGGAGACCTTAGTGCGGCCTTGCAGTGCTGAAAGGGGGCCCATAGGAAGGATGGGGGCAATCTTTTTGGCAAGGCCTGTTGTGACAGGACAAGGAATAATGGATTTAAACTAAAGAAGAATAGATTTAGACTAGACATAAGAAAGAAATGTTTTACACTGAGGGTGGTGAGGCACTGGCACAGGTTGCCCAGAGAGGTGGTCGATGCCCCATCCCTGGAAGCATCCCAGGCCAGGTTGGACGGGGCTCTGAGCACCCTGCTCTGGTTAAAGCTGTCCCTGCTCACTGCAGGGGTTGGGCTGGGTGAGCTCTAAAGGTCCCTTCCAACCCAAAGCATTCTATGATTCTATGATTCTATACTTTTTAGGAGGTTGGTCTTAACACCAGTGGTTATCAAGGCTTGTGCAGACAAATAAAGACTACCTGTCGCTCCTGGGTTGGGGCAAGCAAGTAGGGAGAATAAAAAGATGACTCAGATTGCCTCACTTTTAACTCCTCCATGGCGATACCGATGTCTTGTCTGTCCATTAGCGTGTGCTGCCCACAGAGCAGCACGCTGGGCTGTAATCATCTGCTTGGGCTGATCTTAAAGGTCTTTTCCAACCTAAACGATTCTATGATTCTAAGGCTTCATAAGCTGCAGCAGCTCAGGTGGAAGCCAGGACTGGGCTCAGAGCAGTCGCTTGTAATTCAGAAGGCTGCTTTCCTGTGCAGGGAGGGAAGCAGCTGTAGGCCAGAATACAGACCGCTGTAAATCGCTTAGTACGGGTCATTCGGAAAGCTACGCCTGTGCACAAAACCATGTCGTTGGGGCAGACCCTGACACAAACACCAGCCTCGCATTGAAAGTACAGTGCCGCGAAGCCAACAGCCCTCTGGGTTTCCTCATATTGAAAAGCTGACACAAAACTTAGGAAAGGTTTCTTCATGAAAAGGGTGGTCAAGCATTGGAACAGGCTGTCCAAAGAGGTGGTAGAGTCACCATCCCTGGAGGGGCTCAAAAAACAAGTAGACTTTGGGACATGGCTTAGTTGACATGGTGGTGTTGGGTTGATGGTTGGACTGATGATCTCAGAGATCTTTTCCAACCTTAATGATTCCTAGTTTTTACTTTCATTAAAAATAATCCAGCCACCAAACCAGGAAACACGAAATGGTTACTCTCCCCTTAACTGGTTTAGTGGTGGACTTGGTGGTAGTGTTAGGTTAATGGTTGGACTGGATGATCTTCAAGGTCTTTTCCAACCTAAACAATTCTATGATGCTAAAATCAGCATTCTTTGAATCAGAATCATTAAAAAAAGCAAAGATCCCAGTGAAATATGGAAAATACAACAGGAATTGGGTCTGATAACCCTTGAATATCATCGTAGGCATTGCTAACTTTCATTTGCAAAAAACTAACCATGAGGGAGGAGCCAGGATGCTGCATTACTCCAACTCAGGGTGGGAGTTAAGTTGCATATTGGTCACCAGTATTGCATACTTGGTGTGCGCTCACGTAGCCTCAGAGGTCCTCTCTCATAAAGTGTGCGCAAGACTTAAGTTATTCCCCACCTTTGCCTTCCCGTTCTCCCGAACTGTAGGCAAACCCTGGACATAAGCAACTTGCTTTTCATCCTGTCATTGCGAATTTCAGCATGTCTCAAAGGGTGCACGAATACGGATCTACAAAAATACCTCTACAGGATTAACCTGATGTCCATTTAGTTCTCACAGACAGGTTATCCCAACAACAATGGGGCTGTATGACTTGCAGGAGAATTTAATAGTAGTAAGGGTCATGAAAGCATTTCAGACTTCAAATATTCTCTTCCAAATAAACTTTTAATAGCAGGAAACCTGCAGGAATACACAATCGTACTTAACCAGTACGATCAGAAAATAAAGGCATACTAACTTTCACCCTGGGAAAGAGTTAATTTCCAGAAGTACATTAAAGAAGTTATTTTACAACCACTCTTATGTGATATAGAATCCTGGATTTAACATACAGCTGAACTTAGAGACACAGCGGGGAAAAAAAGAAAAAAAAACACTTAAAAAACCCCACAAACACAGAAAATTCATCTAAGAATAATTTATCCAGTGAACACAGATAATATGTACAACACAACTGATACAGTCTATAATTCCAATTCAATGTCAACAGACAACAGACAGACACACCTGGAAATACCTTGTGAGCAATACTTGAATAATCTGGAGGATTATTTAAGACACAAAATAACCAGCATACAAATTACGTGTGTACACTTCAAAGGCTACTGTGCAGGGAGAAAAAAAAAAATTTTGGTGATTTCTATAAAACAGAAGCTAAGTTTTGGCATTTCCAACTAAGTAGTAATGTAAACTAATTTTCTTTAAATATAATGGGCTTCCAGTAATATTGTTGGTTTTTGAAAATAATTTTCTTTCCATTATATAAGAATCACTTAAAAATTACGTCTCCGCATTAAAAACATCACCCAGCAGACTTCAGCAAGTTAACTTTATGCACAAGTCATTGCTTTCATTGCATTAGCAAGGCTCATATGCAAATACATACACATTTACAAGGTAACAGCCATAACATGCTTGTATAGCGATTCCAATGATGCAATATCAACAGAAGCTTCAGTCAGAAGTAGCGGTTTAGAAATAGGTGCCACGGTTAATTTCTTTTTAATACTGCCATTACACCCTTCTGGTTTCACTTGCTCAGAACCCTAAGAAGGAGTTTCAGCACGCACGCACTTTTGTTTGGTGAATCAGTTTGGAGGAGAAATGGCCCTTCAACCTTGGGCAGAAGATACTCACAATTTTCTTATTATTTAAGGATGAAGAAGTATTTTTTTCCTACTGAAACAGGTTTTAAGTGGGTGAAAATTCACACTAACATTATGCAATCATGCTCCTAAACTCTTACTGCAATCGAAAATGATCCTGCTCTTTTTTGTGCTCCCTTGCATCAGCACGAACATTTATGCAATCTGCACAGCAAATCAGATGGCAGTTATGTGCATTAAATCTAACCTAACAGAAAATGAATGTATTTAAAAAAAAGGTTACTTATCTGATTAATTCCCTTATATAGTTCCCTGTATACGAATGTTGGCAATTGCCCAGTAAAGTGAAAGCAGTCAGGTGCAGCTAAACTTATCTTTAGCATTGGCTTAAATGACAGCTCTAAACTACTTACAAGGAATGAACTCAGCTGCTCACCCGAGTTAGAATTGTGGCAAAGAATTAACACAAATAAATTGATGTTATTGCAATATGCTTTGAGACTCCCAGTTCGAAGCGCACTTGATGGCAAGGCTCCCTCATGGAAAGGACAGCTTTTGTGTTGGGCGGAGACAGCTTTTGTGTTGGGTTGACAGTTGGACTGATGATCTTAGAGCTCCTTTCCAACCTTAATGATTCTATTCTTGGTTTACTTTCATTAAAAAATAATCCAGCCACCAAGCCAGGAAACATGAAATTAGTTATTACTCTACCCTCAATTGGTTTAGTGTGGACTTGGTAATGTTAGGTTAATGGTTGGACTGGATGACCTTAAAGATCTTTTCCAACCTAAACGATTCTATGTCCTACTCATACTGAACAAAAAAAGCTTACAAGTTTTGAAGCCAGCCAAAAGGAATCAAATGCATAATTTTTTGTTTTTCCTTGATGCACTTTTTTGAAAAGACACATACTATGGCTCTTTTGTATGTTTGGATTATGCTTCCTAAAGCCCAACAAATCTCCACGTCAGGATCGTTTTTATGTGATTTTAAATATCTACAGAAGATGTATCAAAGCTGAATTCTTACACCATAGCACTGCTACCCCTGAAACAATTATCACGTGCCATCAGCATTTATACCTTTCACAGCTGCTACATCTACTTTCTCAGAATACCAGCAGGCCACAAAGTGAATGAGTCTTTTTCTTCTTCCAACTACCCAGCCTTCTGTTTCCCGTTTCTTTTCTGTAAGTTTTGTTTCATTTTTACCCACGGCAGACCCGGCAAATCCAGCACACTAGGTATACTCCCTGTGTGATTACTTTATTGCTTAAAACACTCGCGGCTTCTCTCGTTATCCATCCGGGCTGCGGGGTAACACCCATTCCTAAAAAGCGGAACAGAAGAAAACAGACAAGGTAAAAAGATGACGGCCTCCTCCTACAAGCCAAGGCCGTGTTTAAGCTAACCGTACTCAACGCAGCACGTACACACAGGCCGCTCCCGGCACAGGCCCGGCCTCTGCGCATGCGCGGCGCCGCCGGCCTCTCCCCACTGCGCAGGCGCGGCGCCGGCCCGCGCGCGCTCGGCGGGAGTGGGCGTGGCGCCGCCGGCGCATGCGCAGAGGCCGTGCCGGGCCCCGCCGGCGCAGCGCGGCGCATGGGCACTCGGCCGCGGTGCAGTGTGGGAAGGAGGCGGCTCTTCTCCCGGCGGAGGGTGGCGGTGAATCCTCCCGGCCGCTCACAGCAGTGTGGAGCCGCTTCCCCCCCTACCCCCCTCCTCCCTCCCCCCCGTCCTCCTCCTCCACCCCACATACACACCCTCCCCCCCCGCCCTCCGGCCCGCCGATTTAAAGGGGCAGCGGCGCCAATCCCGGGGACCATGCCGAACTTCTGTGCGGCTCCCAACTGCACCCGCAAGAGCACCCAGTCCGACCTGGCCTTCTTCCGCTTCCCCCGGGACCCGGTCAGGTGAGACCCCAGCCGGGCGCTGCCGGCGCCGCCTCGGGGAGGCAGCCCGCGCTGCGGAGGGGCGGGTTTGGGGAGGGGGGGGGGCCCAGGCCGCGCTTGCCTCTCCGCCTCAGGCCCCACCGGCCCGCAGCCCTCCGCCCCGCCGGAGGGGACGCCGCGGCGGGGAGGCGGCTCCCTCCCTCCCCCTTCCCCCGCAACCCCTCTCTCCGCGCCTCCTCACCTAGGCGGGGGGGCCGCCGCGGGACGGGACGGGACGGGGAGGGGGCCGGCGGGCGGCCGGAGCTGCCGCCTCTCCCGGCGGAGGCCGCCCGCGCTGTGGCGCCGGGGGGGCGGGGCTCGGCGGGACCCTCCGGCCGGCGGCGGGGAGGCGGCCGAGCAGCGGCGCATGCGCCGGGAGAAGAGCGGCTTCCTCCCCCCGGGCGGGGGCTTGGGGGCAGAGGTGGTGGCGGGCGGCCGTGGGGAGCGAGGGGCGGCCGGGCCGTGAGGGGCCGGGGGGGCTGAGGGTGTCGGGGGATGGAGGGGGCTGAGGGTGTCAGGGGAGTGAAGGGAGTGGGGGGCTGAGGGAGTGAGGGGCTGTGAGGGGACTGGGGGTGTTGGGGTGTCAGGAGATGGAGGGGGCTGAGGGTGTGAGGGGTTGTGAGGGGACTGGGGGGCTGAGGGTGTCAGGGGCTGCGAGGGGATGGAGGGGGCTGAGGGTGTCGGGCTGCGAGGGGATGGAGGGGACTGAAGGTGTCAGGGGATGGAGGGGGCTGAGGGTGTCAGGGGAGTGAAGGGCTGTGAAGGGAGTGGGGGGCTGAGGGAGTGAGGGGCTGTGAGGGGACTGGGAGTGTTGGGGTGTGAGGGGATGGAGGGGGCTGAGGGTGTGAGGGGAGTGGGGGGCTGAGGGAGTGAGGGGCTGTGAGGGGACTGGGGGTGTTGGGGTGTCAGGAGATGGAGGGGGCTGAGGGTGTGAGGGGTTGTGAGGGGAGTGGGGGGCTGAGGGTGTCAGGGGCTGCGAGGGGATGGAGGGGGCTGAGGGTGTCAGGGGATGGAGGGGGCTGAGGGTGTCAGGGGAGTGAAGGGCTGTGAAGGGAGTGGGGGGCTGAGGGAGTGAGGGGCTGTGAGGGGACTGGGGCTGTTGGGGTGTCAGGGGATGGCGGGGTCTGAGGGTGTGAGGGTTTGTGAGGGGACTGGGGGTGTGAGGGGATGGAGGGGGCTGAGGGTGTGAGGGGTTGTGAGGGGACTGGGGGGCTGAGGGTGTGAGGGGAGTGGGTGGCTGAGGGAGTGGGTGGCTGTGAGGGGACTGGGGGTGTTGGGGTGTGAGGGGATGGAGGGGGCTGAGGGTGTCAGGGGCTGTGAGGGGATGGAGGGGGCTGAAGGAGTGAGGGAGTACCTGGCCATGAGGGGAGGGGGGGGGCTGAGGGTGTCAGGGGATGGAGGGGGCTGAGGGTGTCAGGGGAGTGAAGGGCTGTGAAGGGAGTGAGGGGCTGTGAGGGGACTGGGGCTGTTGGGGTGTGAGGGGATGGAGGGGGCTGAGGGTGTGAGGGGACTGGGGGGCTGAGGCTGTGAGGGGATGGAGGGGGCTGAGGGAGTGAGGGGCTGTGAGGGGACTGGGGGGCTGAGGGTGTCAAGGGCTGTGAGGGGACTGGGGGGCTGAGGGTGTGAGGGGATGGAGGGGGCTGAAGGAGTGAGGGAGTACCTGGCCATGAGGGGAGTGGGTGGCTGAGGGAGTGAGGGGCTGTGAGGGGCAATGGGGGGGCTGAGAGTGTGAGAGGCTGCTGGGCTGTGAGGGGACTGGGGGGGCTGAGGGTGTGAGGGGTCATGAGGGGACTGGGGGGCTGAGGGTGTGAGGGGATGGAAGGGGCTGAAGGAGTGAGGGAGTACCTGGCCATGAGGGGATGGAGGGGGCTGAGGGGGTCAGGGGTTGTGAGGGGATGGAGGGCTGAGGGTGTCAGGGAGTACCTGGCCATGAGGGAACTGGGGGAGCTGAGAGTGTGAGGGGGTGGAGGGGGCTGAGGGAGTACCTGGCCATGAGGGGACGGGGTGGCTGAGGGTGTCAGGGGCTGAGAGAGGAACAGGGGACTGAGGGAGTGAGGAGCTCTGAGAGGAGGGGGGAGCTGAGGGTGTGAGGGAGAGAGGGGCTGTGAGGGGATGGAGGGGGCTGAGGGAGTGAGGGGACATGAGAGGAGTCGGGGGCTGAGGGTGTGTGGGAGTGCCTGGCCAGGAGGGGAATGGTGAAGCTGAGGGAGTGAGGGGCTGCTGGGCTGTGAGGGGAGTAGAGGGGCTGAGGGTGTGAGGGGAATGGGTGGCTGAGAGTGTGAGGGAGTACCTGGCCATGAGGGGAATGGTGAAGTTGAGGGAGTGAGGGGCTGCTGGGCTGTGAGGGGATAGGGGGGCTGAGGGAGTGAGGGGCCATGAGGGGAGGGGGGGGCTGAGGGTGTGAGGGGCTGCCTGGCTGTGAGGGAACAGGGGGGGCTGAGGGTGTGAAGGGAGTGGGACTGGGGGAATGAGGGGCTGCCTGGCTGTGAGGGGAGTGGGGGTGCTGAGGGACTGAGGGAGTACCTGGCCATGAAGGGAGTAGGGGGGCTGAGGGTGTGAGGGGATGCCTGTTGGAAGGGGGGAGATGCCGAGGGAGTGAGGGGCTGCCTGGCTGTGAGGGGTATGGGGGCTGAGCGTTTGAGCGGTGTGCGAGGGGCTGCCTGGCTGTGAGGAGTGTGAAGGAATGCCCGGCTGTAGGGGCTGCCTGGCTGTACCTGGGCGTGAGGGGGTGCGCATCTGTTAGGGGTGTGGGGCAGCGGTGGGATGTATGGCTGTTAGAGGTGTGGGGCAGCTGGAGGGGTGCAGGAGCAATGGCATGGGGCAGGGGAGCCTGTGCAGGGCCGGCACCGGTTCAGGTGGTGGAAGTCCGTCAGTCGTGCTGTGTGTACTGAGGGGATGTGGCGCTGGATGATGAGGTGTGTGCGTGGCAAATAGGACACCGGTGTGACAGGCAGCTGTCACAGGATTGCAGGGACGATGGTTGGTGGTGAAGCTTCGTGAGCAACAGCAGAAGTGATGGGATATTCATGTTCCCAATGGGTGAAAAGCAGGGATGGTGCACTGGTAGAGCAAGAAGTGTGCGAGTGAGAGGCCATGGAAAACACCATGAAAAACAAATCATGCACTTACACATAGAACCCCCATGTAGAAGCTCACCTTTAAATCTCGATAATGCTCTTACAGTTGTTTGACTTAACTTGCTCCTCACAATTTTGGAAGTTGCATAGATGCTAGAGCAATACCAGTTATCTCTCTCCTGAAAGCAGGTGATTAAGGCTGAAACTGTTGGTGATTTATACATGATAATCGCTTCCTTCCTTCCTTGAAGCTGCTTGACCAGATTTTTGGAAAATTTCAAAACCCATGGGAATTGTAGGTACACAGTCTTTTCTAAGAAAAGAGTCCCCTGTAAGTGATTTCAAAATGTAGGTGATTTCAAAAGAAGATACAAAAAGCTGGTACAGGTGGTAGCTGCTGCTTAAAGCTGCATTTTTGGAGATGTCGTCAAGCTCTCCTGGGTGAATGCAGTGCCTTGCGTTAAAGCTAGGATAACCACACCTCTTTCTGATGCCATACACAGAAAGGTTTTCTAGTATGATCCATATGGTTCACCATTAGCTGGGGAAGGGTCTGGAGCACAGGCCTTATGAGGAGCGGCTGAGGGAACTGGGGTTGTTCAGCCTGGAGAAGAGGAGGCTGAGGGGAGACCTTATCGCTCTCTACAACTACCTGAAAGGAGGTTGTAGTGAGGTGGGTTTTGGTCTCTTCTCCCAAGTAGTTAACGATAGGACGAGAGGAAATGGGCTCAAGCTGCACGAGGGGAGGTTTAGGTTGGATATTAGGAAAAATTTCTTTACGGAAAGGGTGGTCAAGCATTGGACCAGGCTGCCCAGAGAGGTGGTGGAGTCACCATCCCTGGAAGTGTTCAAAAAACGGGTAGATGTGGCACTTTGGGACATGGTTTAGTCTAGTCTACCCTTGATTGGTTTAGTGTGGACTTGGTAATGTTAGGTTAATGGTTGGACTGGATGGTCTTAAAGGTCTTTTCCAACCTAAATGATGCTATGATTCTATATTACGCATGTTTATGCTTTTAATGAAATTACTGAAATTGAAATAGTTGATTGCCTAGTCTTCACCTTTCATTTGTGTGACTCGCTCCTAGCGTTGTGTTTCTCCACCTTCCATCCTGTGAGAACCTCAGGTTCTTACACAGTCAAAGGAACGGCTGCAGGTTCTACGGCATTGAAGAGACTTGGTGCTGTCTGAACTTCAGTCTTAATTTGTAACGAGTCCATGCTGTAAAATCTGTCATGTCAAGTTGTGCAAAATCAGTCAATACATGACGGTTTATTGTGTGAAAAAAATACCCACTTCAGTTTATAATTTTGCATTGAAAGACGTTTTGAATGAATGTTTTCCATGGTAGCAATGCAGAGGTATATCAAAAAATGTGCAGTTAAAGAATGCACTAATTTTCAAGATTTTTTGTTTTTTTAAACTGTTTTGGAATTAGACTACTACTACTTTTACCACCGTTTGTGGAAATTTAGAAATAAAAACCTTTTGAAGAATACAATGCATGTCAGTCAGCTACAGTGAGTTGAACAATATGATTTTATGGATATTTCTTTTGCAAACGTTAAAGTGGATCGCAGATGTCGTTTTAGGAAGCATGTACTGGCTTACATTTCTACACTGTGTGAGTAAGCATGCTTTCTGAGTGCGTAACTACTTCATAATCCCTTTGAAGTAGTTCAGGCTAATACGATTAACGTTCCTGAAACAGAATAGTAGAAAATAGAGTTAAAATTGATCCTGAAGGATCATCTAGACCTTTCCACTGGCCAAAGAAAGGATAAGCTATACCTAAACTGTTTCTATTGTCTTTGTCATGCTCTTAAAAACATGCAGTGACAAAGATGGCACTCTCTTTAAGCTCTCTCCAAGTTTTAAACCCCCACTTATATCCTACAGATTTCTCATTTAAACCTATGTTAGAATGTCTGCAGTTGATCATATATTCTGTTTGAACAGCAGCATTTAAAGATTGATAAATCCATGCAACCTTCTGGCTTTGTGGACTGGAGGATGTTAGTGGTTTATTCTCCTGTTTGAACTATAGCAGTCACCTGCAGTTGTAAATGACAATGTGTTGCTTGCACTGCTTGCTGTCATAGAAACCTCTTTCTGTTATAGGTCAAACTGGTCTGGCAAGCGAAGTACTTTATGAGAAAAATGTGTTGTTTACACTTGGCAGCTTACAGTGAGAAAGTTGAGTATAACGACATTAGAATACTTCTCTAAAAAATAAATTTTAATTTAAAAAAAAAAGTCATTGATGAGAAGTATGTAGTCCCAGGTAAATTGTCTCTACTACCTTACTGCTTTCAGTTTTTCCACAAAAACTGAATAATTGCCTTTACTTTTTCCCAGTTCAGTGCTAAGCAGTTCCAGTTAGACGTTCCAAGTCTGATCTTTCAAGCGTTAGCAAGTCTGTGAGAGCTAACCAGTTAGTTAAGACCAGCTTCGTTTATTGTCCCTACCTGAGAAAATGAGAAGGGGTGCACAGATTAGGCTTTGAAAACGAACCAGCTGCATTTAATGGATGGTACGTAGTCGTTTCATATCAAACATTAATGTAAATAGACGCTGTTGCCCCATTAAGGATGCATATTTTATAGTTTCATACGGCCTAGGTAGTGATCCCCACAGTAAGATCTGCCTGTTTAACCCTCATCTGTGTTTCTGACTCTCTGTCACGGTGGTTTGAGTTAAGGTGAGGTGTGAGTATTTAGAACAAAATACTTCTTAAGCAAAGAGATGCTATTCTGCTGCAGTTGACCAATATTGAGGTAACGTAAATGGGTTAGACTCTGTCCGCACCTAAATAAAATGCCATGTGAGCTTCCATGAGATGTTAGCAGATCTCTGAAAATGTAAGGTTTGTGACTGAAGAAAACCTTAAAAGCTAATGAGCGATACCTAAGTGGTGTAATATAGTGCATCGAAATGGCTTTTAACTTGTGCCAAATACTTTGCAACTAAAGCACTTGTGCAACAGTATGCAGTGTGCATTAGAATCATAGAATTGTTTAGGTTGGAAAAGACCTTTAAGATCATCCAGTATTAGCTGAATACTAAAAAACTGGAGAAAATATTAAAATCTTTTTAATTGCTGCTTGGATAATACCATGCAGAGCTATGTTGGGTGATTTCAGGGGCCTGGCCTCCTTTTTCTTTGTTCTTCCATTCCTTGGAGAGCATTCCTTTTGGAGCCAAACTCGTAGCAAGACTGAACGGCTGAATTCAGACTCAGATGGAGCTTGCGTGTCCAAGTCAAGTCATGTAACCTCCACCATCTCCCTCTAGTCCTGTAGCTACCTGTGAAAACATCGATGCTCCAGCCTTCGCCCACAGAGTTTCCTAGATGTCTAGAGTTCTGGTTACTGATCTGCTGCTCTGATGGGGTGAGGAGCTTGGCACCCGTGTCTGATCAGGGTCCACAGACTGGGGTTCTGCGTGCCAGTGGCTTCTGGACCGTGTCGTCAGACAGTGTTGACTTCAGCACAAAAGGCAGTGGCCACAGCCGCTTTTAAGTAACTGTAGAAGTTGGGAAGGGAGAGGAATATTGGGTGGTTAATTTAATCTTTGTGAGGCTCCTCTCCCGAGTAAGTCCCCTCTGAAGAACTCGTGGTATCTTTTGCCATCACTCATTATCATAGAATCATTTAGGTTGGAAAAGACCTTTAAGATCATCCAGTCCAACCGTTAACCTAACATTACCAAGGCCACCACTAAACCAATTAAGGGGAGAGTAGCAACTTCATGTTTCCTGGCTTGGTGGCTGGATTATGTTTAATGAAAGTAAAAACTAGGAATCACTAAGGTTGGAAAGGATCTCTAAGATCATCAGTCCAACCATCAACCCAACACCACCATGTCCACTCAGCCATGTCCCAGATTGCCACGTCTACCCATTTTTTTGAACCCCTCCGGGGATGGTGACTCCACCACCTCTCTGGGCAGCCTGGTCCAATGCTTGACTACTCTTTCTGTGAAGAAATTTTTCCTAATATCCAACCTAAACCTCCCCTGGCACAGCTTGAGCCCATTTCCTCTTGTCCTATCGCTAACTACTTGGGAGAAGAGACCAACACCCTCCTCACTACAACCTCCTGTCAGGTAGTTGTAGAGAGCGATAAGGTCTCCCCTCAGCCTCCTCTTCTCCACGCTAAACAACCCCAGCTCCCTCAGCTGCTCCCCACCAGCCCTATGCTCCAGACCCTTCACCAGCCTTGTTGCCCTTCTCTGGACACGCTCCAGCACCTCAAGGTCTTTCTTGTATTGAGTGGCCCAAAACTGGACACAGTATTCCAGGTGCGGCCTCACCAGCGCCGAGTACAGGGGGACAATCACCTCCCTGCTCCTGCTGGCCACACTATTCCTGACACAAGCCAGGATGCTGTTGGCCTTCTTGGCCACCTGGGCACACTGCTGGCTCATGTTCAGCCGGCTGTCGACCAACACCCCCAGGTCCTTTTTGGCCAGGCAGCTTTCCAGCCACTCTTCCCCAAGCCTGCAGCGTTGCATGGGGTTGTTGTGACCCAAGTGCAGGACCCGGCACTTGGCCTTGTTAAACCTCATCCAGTTGGCCTCGGCCCATCGGTCCAGCCTGTCCAGGTCCCTCTGCAGGGCCATCCTACCCTCCAGCAGATCGACACTCCCACCCAGTTTGGTGTCATCTGCAAACTTACTGAGGGTGCACTCAATCCCCTCATCCAGATCATCGATAAAGATATTAAACAAGGCTGGCCCCAAAACAGAGCCCTGGGGAACACCGCTCATGACTGGCTGCCAACTGGGCTTAACTGCATTCACCACAACCATTACTCTGATCTGGTCCCTGGCTGTTACTAGTATCTACTAAACTTGCTCTCTGGTTGGCAGCAATATCAGAGGTGAAGGGATACAGGCTGATTTTTGTCTGTTCTTGACAACTGCGTGCCAGTTCTAGATGTGCCATCGCTGCCACCAGTTTGTCCCTGTGTGGTTGCCAGGAGGCGATTCGGAGGAGTTACCCTCATGTGGGGAGCTCTGACCTTGCTCCCTGGCAGTCATCTTCGGCTTCCCTGAGTCACTGAGAGGCAGGGGAGACCACTAGGATCAGGCTCTTCCTCTGGACACCCCTCTGGACTGAAACCCTCCCCAGTGACTATGGGGAGGCTCATCAGCCTTTGTGACAGCCCGATGCGCTCACCTTTAATGGGTTATTTGGTAATCAGCACCCACTCAGAAAGTGGGGGAGCTGGTTTCAATGTAATCTGCGTGCTGAAGGTCTCCCATGTAAAAAGACTGTGTTTATAATGTTTGGTTAAATGAAGAACGCTCTCCTGTTCTCTTGTTGGCATGATTGCACTGTCTAGGCAAGAGCACAAGATCTGTGGTGCCAAAAAAACTGAGCAAGGAATGGTATTTTTTTCTTCTTACTATTTCAAGTCATTATTAAGAATACTATGTGTAGATCTATGAGAGCGATATTAGAAATGATCCCTGTTTTATGGCACTTGCTGCTACTGTGACTTTGATACTTTTGCATGAATGAAAACTTAAGACGCACGAACGGTTCAGCCAGCAGAAATCAGAATCCAAGATTCCCCCCTTTCACCTTCACAGTTGCCCTTTACTGCGCTCGGTTAAAGTAGAGGTGATGGTGAATCCACTCAGAGCTGTGGATTTCCTCATTTGGGCTGCCCACCAAAACATCTGGCGAGACAGCCTTCATTCCTAAATTGTTGAATAATCACTAATTATTTTTCTCCCTCTTTGCTCCAGTGAGCAATAATTCTGTGTTTGCAGTCAAAAATAATCATAAAGTTGCTTTTTCGTAACTCGTAGCTGTTTCTTGGGGTGGGACCCATCTTCTTTTTAATTTAGGAATAAAAAAGAAGACTTAAAGCCTTTTGTTTTTAAGTGGACCGAGTAATTTTTTCACTTTCATGTGTTTTGGCAATGACTGGGTTGTGGGGGGGTCTCCCCCACTTTGTCCTACTGAAATAGTGGATAGACTCTTCATGTTAAGTTCTCTGTGTAGGTTCCTGGAACTTTGTGGAGATCGCAAACAAGTTGTGTTGTTTTTTTAAATTGGTACACTTTAAAATCCGAGTTCATGTTGAAAAACATGTAGCGAAGTGATGGATCGTAAAGTAAAATAAGTCACTGAGACTGTAGTGGAAGTTTCTTCTCCTTTTTGCTGTAGAATTATTGTGATATTACTGTACTTCTTTATAATGTAATTGTCTCTGGCATTCTCAAGTTTGCCTGGGGAAGGATTTACCCTCAGAGGAATGGGAGCTTGTGTAAGCACTCTGTACAGTTAGAATAATGAACAAATCATCAGTTGTGTTCATGTGAAGGTTTCTATTCTTCTGTATTGTATGTTTTTGACTCTCTGTTTACTTGTGTGCCATTGTAAATTGGTGGCTCTGTGATGCCATGAGGTGTAAGCAAGGGCATTAAAATAATGCTGCTTTGGAGGATTATTTTTGCAGGAAGGAAATTACTATTTTTTTTTAACCTTTTAAATACAGATATATCAATAGCTGCTCGACTCTTGTTAATTTATATATATTTTTACTACACAGATGAAATAGCAGATTAATTTTACTGGAATAGCTGTGCAGAATCAGTCTATGCATGTTGTTGCTCAAAAATCCATAGCAAGAGCAATTGCATAGACCGAGATGGGGGAAATAGAGGCTGAGTAATGTGTTTGCATCAATTACTGCAAGTGTTTTAGTCAGCAGAGGAAATACTATCTTGCATATCTAAAAGGAGCCCGATTAGTAGGGGAAATGTTTCTTCAGCTTTGTGTTATATTTCGGAGAACTAATCCAAAGCAGAAGTAAATGTTGTAAAAATATGTATCTAACACAAACTTACTTCAGGCATGTGAGCACTCTCTGTAGAACGATTGCTTTTTTATTTCTATTATTTCACTTTTCAAAACTCTATTCTAAACTCCCCAATGACCACAATAAAGAAGAAAAATGCTGTATTTTGGAGAGAGGTAGAGAAGAAAACTATTTTAACAGCTGCCTTCAAAAACTTTGACTTGAGTCTAAAAGCACATCTCTTTTTTAACTTTTTTCTTTACAATTAAATTCTTAAGAATTATATGGTCAGGTTTCATGAGCAACTGCTATGCAATCTGGTGTGTGTGTGTGAGACAAAGGCAAGAGTGTAAATTAAGGGAAAAGATTCCAGAATTTGTGGAGCAGTGTTAAGTGGTGAGCAAAAGAAGAAAAACAATTTTTTAAAAAGATTTGATTGTATGTTACAACGGAAGGTGTCCAGAACTTCCCCTAGCCCTGCACAAAGGGCAGGGCTCACTGCACTCCCAATTTTGAGTACAGTTTGAAATTGTTTTATCTTAAAACTAGCTAATTCTTTTGCTTACATGCAGATGTCAAAGATGGGTAGAGAACTGTCGAAGGGCAGATTTAGAAGATAAAACTCCAGATCAACTCAACAAGCATTACAGACTGTGCGCTAAACATTTTGAGACTTCTATGATATGTAGAAGTGTAAGTAAACCCATGCATTTTTTTTTATTCCATCTTGCAGAATGTGACTAACGTTTTTCATCAGAATGCTGCATTTTAATATTTGATCTCCTGGGTAACTGGTTCCCGGGAAAATGAATCTCTTAGTCTTAATTGAGGTCATTGTCATGGTCCAGGGCACTGCACAGACTCGCAGATGTTGGCACAAAGGATGAGGTGGAAGTGAGCAGCTGGTGAAGAGAAAAGCAGAGCTGCTCCTGCTGGTTTAATATGTTTGTGGAGCCCTGGTCTTCACTGCAGTTCTTTCCTCATGCAAAGCAATGCTCATTTTGTTTATTATCCCTAGATGTTACAACACTATATAAATTTATTGGGTGTAAGTATGTAAGTTTGCGTACCTCTTATTATTTAAAATCATTAATGTGCTGTTACTGAAGTGTGTACACAGTGTGATTCAGTTAAATTACACTCTGTTGTGGCCAAGAGATGTAAACGTTCTTTGCATCTGTCAAGCTTTTGGTTCCTGTTATATTTCATCCAGCTAAAATCATGGCACTGTTTCCTGTTAATGAAATAATAGCTTTCAATTCTTCTTGTTAATGCGATAGTGCTGATTTTAACAGCTTACATAACAGTAGGAAACGGTGGATTTAGGGCTTTATATCAAGTTCTAATTTCCAGGCTGAATTTTACATTGATACATAGGCAAAATCAATCCTTTAGTTATGAAGGATAATTAAAATACACTTTTTAAAACACAAAGTTAAAAGCTTAGACTTCTAGCTCCTGGTGGTATTACACATGACAGGGTCTCTGATTAGCCAGCATCCCAGAAACAAACGAACAAATGAATGTTGGAAGTAATTCTGATTCTGAAATGAAGCGTTATGAAACTCAGTTTGTTTAAAATGTATTTCAGTCTAATGAATTATGTATAAACATAATCAGTTAAAATTCTGTACTTACTGGAAATTAGCCAGTTTAGACAACATAAGTTTACAATATATGCAAATATAAAATTTTACTTAAAATATTTTGCTTTAACTGCTGGAAACATTTACATGACCATCTAGAAGTCTTTTCTTCCTCCTGCTCATTTGACAGATACATTTTCCTTCAATATGATCTTTCATGATGGTGTTTGGTGGAATTAGTAAGTCTACCCAAAGAAGCAGTTGACATTTTCATTGTGAAAATGGCTATGCGATTGTTTCTGGAATTGTGAAATAAGTGATAAAAACCAAAGCTCAATAGTAACAAAACGTACCCTTTCTGATGTGTAGATATCTTTTTATCCAGGGGAAAAAAAAAATCACAGTATTACAGTATTAATTATTGCATCTGGGGTCTTTGATGTGAAGATAACAGGGAAGAAAACCCAGTGGTTTGGGTTGGGGTGGTGGATTTTTTTAAAATATGTCTCGTCTCATTTTCAGTGTTCTCTTGGTACCCCAAAATGTGAATTGCATAGCATAGCTTTCTCTTTGTTTTGAAACATCAGAAAGTGAAAAATACTTTTTAAAAAAAGGGAAGAAAAAAGAAAAGGGGGGGGGGGGTATGGTATCTGAACTTCTGGGGGCTTGTTGTGGACACAGACTGAGAAGTTCCCAAAGATATCCCCAGTCTGGATGTCTGTCTTCTTACAGAGCCCTTACAGAACAGTTTTAAGGGATAATGCTGTGCCAACTATATTTGATCTTACAAGTCACTTGAACAATCCTCACAGCAGACATAGGAAAAGGATAAAAGAGCTGGTAAGTTTTTCATGTAAGATTTTTTTTTTTTAATATCAAAATAATGAAGGCAAGCAAGTTCATGTGAAACTTTTGTGTAAAAGTGTCAGATAATAATATTTAGCACTTGAGTGTTTGCATTTTCTGTACTACCTATTCTAGTATATTTGTGTTGATTATAAGTTAAATGCCCAAATATTATGCTGATAAAAAACTTACCCATTAAGGAAGGTTTAATGAAGTAGTCTGGAAAATGAAATGTGGTCATCCAGAGCTGATTCTGTCTTCCAAAGGAAGTGCATAGTTTCCCTTTTGTTGTTATTACAGCACTAATTGGACATGACTTATGCATAGTACCCTGAAATTCTTGCTACATATTGATTGTGATCTTCAACTCACCCTTTTATCTTGAAGTCTGCACCAATTCAGACATGCTTGTTTTAGGTTGTTGTTCTGAAAAGATGATCCATGTATAAAACCAAGATCAAACATTTTTTTGTGGAATTGTGTCTTATCAATACCTCTTTTGTGTCATTTAGAGAATGAGTGTCTCTACGTATCTGTGCTTATAAGTATACTGACAGTTAAGAGGAATTCAACTCCTAAACTCTGCTTATATTTTGGAAAATTACGGACAATTTCTAAATATTTCTTCATGAGTTTGAGTTTGTTTATTGGCTGAAAATAAGAGTTAAAGATGGTTCTGGCTACTGGCAGTGCATGTTCAGATTGAAACAGAATTCTTTAATGGAATCTATTTACTAATAATTATAACATATGTATTGAACAAACTCCTAATATAAGTATGGGAATCTTAGCAGTAGTAGCAAACTATTCTTGTGTCGTTAGTAGATATGTGTCATGGCAGCAATAACCTACCTGAAGAAACCTCCTTCTCTTGGCCCTTCTAGCACTTTTTGGTAAATGTTAACACTCTTAAAATGGTCTCGTCTACAACTGATCTTGATGTGGTTTAATATTTTATGGTCATGTGTAGACATTATCATCAATATAAGTTTGTTTTTTTTTTTAAGAGTGAAGATGAAATAAGAACACTGAAGCAACAAAAGAGTAAGTGGGCAAAATAATTGAGTTAAAAACTTTGTTTACTAAGGCTGAGAAGGTAGTACAGGACATGTAACTGTAAGTTTATATGTATCGGGAGGATAATTGAGTTGCTGCTTGAGTCAAACAGCCAGTCTAAGCTCTTTCCGAAATACTCGTTCACTTCTAAACTGGAAACATTCTTTGCTGGACTCCAGTAACTTAAAGGTAATGGGGATAATAGGGAAAGCAAATGTTATGTTTTATTTGTGTTATCTTGACACTTACATTATTTTGCATTTTGTAGTTGAAGCTTTTGAACGGGAGCAGGCAACTCAAGAATTGAACGAAAGCAATGAACAAAATACTGTCTCAGAGGAAGGGGGGGAAGAACAAGAGGAAGAAGCTGTCCCCTTAACACTGGAAGAAAGAGAAAACAAAGACTACCTTAAATCTTTGTTTGAAATTTTGATCCTAATGGGTAAACAAAATATTCCTTTGGATGGCCATAGTGTTGATGAGCTTCCAGAAGGTATTTTTACTTCAGATAACTTTCAGGCTCTACTGGAATATAGAATAAATGCTGGAGATGAAGTTCTGAGGAAACGCTTTGAGATGACTGCGGTCAATCTTGAGTATTGTTCGAAAACGCAGCAGAAACAAATGCTTGAGATCTGTGAAAGCTGTGTTAGAGAAGAGACACTGAGGGAAGTAAGAGACTCGCACTTCTTTTCGATTGTCACCGATGAAGTAGTAGACATAGCGGGAGAGGAACATTTGCCAGTGTTGGTGAGATTTGTTGATGATTCTCATAATCTAAGAGAAGAATTCATAGGTTTTTTACCTTATGAGGCTGATCCCGAAATTCTAGCTGTGAAGTTCCATACGACTATTACTGAAAAGTGGGGTCTAAACATGGAGTACTGTCGAGGTCAAGCCTACATTGTCTCCAGTGGGTTTGCTTCTAAAATGAAAGTTGTGGCTACAAGACTCTTGGAAAAGTATCCACAAGCTGTGTATACGCTGTGTTCCTCTTGTGCCTTAAATGTTTGGCTGGCAAAATCCGTTCCTGTTGTTGGTGTTTCCATCGCGTTAGGAACAATCGAAGAAGTTTGCTGTCTTTTTAATCAGTCTCCGCAATTGCTAGTAGAACTGGACAACACAATTTCTGTTCTTTTTCAGAACAACAAGGAGAAGGGTAACGAGCTGAAGGAGATCTGCCGTTCTCAGTGGACAGGCAGGCATGATACTTTTGAGGTTTTAGTGGACCTCATGCAAGCACTGGTACTGTGCTTGGATGCGGTAAGCAGCGACTCCTCCGTCAGGTGGAACAACTTTATTGCCGGCCGAGCATTTGTACTTTCAAGTGCATTAACAGATTTTGACTTCATTGTCACTATCGTAATTCTGAAAAATGTTCTGTCTTTTACAAGAGCATTCGGAAAAAATCTCCAAGGACAAACATCAGATGTGTTCTTTGCAGCTAGCAGCTTAACAGCAGTGTTGCATTCTCTGAATGAAGTGATGGATAATATCGAAGTTTACCATGAATTTTGGTTTGAGGAAGCAACAAATTTGGCTACAAAACTGGATGTACAAATTAAACTCCCAGGAAAATTTCGCAGGGCACAACAAGGTAACTTGGACTCTGAGGTAACATCAGAAAATTACTACAAAGAAATCCTTAGCATCCCCACAGTGGAGCATATTATTCAAGAATTAAAAGATATATTCTCAGAACAACACTTAAAAGCTCTTAAGTGTTTATCGTTGGTGCCCTCAGTCATGGGGCAGCTCAAATTCAACACGTCTGAGGAGCACCACGCTGACATGTACAAAAATGACTTGCCTAATCCGGACACACTTTCTGCTGAGCTTCATTGTTGGAGAATCAAGTGGAAGCACAGAGGAAAAGATATTGAACTTCCAGCTACTATTTATGAAGCACTTCACTTGCCCGACATAAAATTTTTCCCTAACGTTTACGCGTTGCTTAAAGTCTTGTGCATACTTCCAGTGATGAAGGTGGAGAATGAAAAATACGAAATAGGACGAAAGCGCTTAAAGGCATACCTGAAAAACACCTTGACAGAGCAAAGGTCAAGCAACCTAGCTTTGCTGAACATAAACTTTGATATAAAACATGACTTAGATTTAATGGTGGACACCTACATTAAACTCTATCCAGATAAAGTCGAATTTCAAGAAGACTTTATTCCCTCAAACAACTCTGAAGTAACAGAAGATGCTTAATTTTTTAAGCTCTAACCAATCTGTTGAAACAGCTTTTTCTTAATTAAGTTTCAACGCTAAGAAAAAAAACTGTGAAATCTATAAAATCACTGCAGTTGTATTTCCATTTTAGGTCTTGGACTGAAGAAGCTGTGGTCAGTGACCCAAATCATGTTTTGTTAGTCTGCATTAAATGTGTTATGCGAACAAAACCAAACCTGAAAATAAGCCCATGCTCTTGGCAGAGGTGCTTTCTACATCTGATTGACTTAACTAGGTGCTCGTTTACTTTATTGCATTTTGGAAACAGTGCATTGTGATTGTAGATCTGATGGGGCTGTTACGTATTTGCTCACGAATTAGGGTAAGAAAAAAACCCCCTTGAAATGTTAAAAAGAGTATAATCCATTTCAGTTCTGTTACTTAGGATTTTATTCTTTTTGAAAACTTTACAAGAGTCTTTGTATATTTAATTGGCATTTTGGAGAGTGGATGCAGCTATTGCACGATCCCCGTGCTGTGGACTGTTCTCGGTGTAAAGTGAATGTTAGTGGTATAGAGGTACGTTTACGGTTTCATTGGAAGAGTCAACCTCTTTAATCTCTCGATGACTGTTTACATTCCTTTGTGTGAGACACAAAACTTTTTTTTTCCTTAGGCTTTTAACAGGCATGGCAGGAGTACTGAAATTCCTAAAAGACACTAAAAACTTAAATTTTATTCCACAAATGTTCAAATCCGTTTGTTCTCTTCTGACTCTGACACAAACCCGTGCATCTTATTGTCTGTTTATTTGTAAACTCACCCAGGAAAGTTTAAGAGTTTGTTGTTTGTCTAGAAGTAAGATTGAAAATATTCCTGTTATTTTTGGCAAGAATGAAACATTTTTGTACAGTTTATTGCAATTTAAAATAAAATGTGAATTGCTTTTTACATAGTATTGGATTTCTCAGTAAAGCTGTGCCTCTTCAAGAACGTGTATTCTTTTGTACAGTACTTAGTTTTGGCAATTTTTTCTGTTTTTGCAATTCTAGTGAGTGGCATTGTCTTAAGACACAGGAAACTTTCTGTAATAGCACTTATGATCTGTATGTTCTGCTGAAGGTTTTTTAAAGTATTTTGAGATAGCACTAAATACAGTGCTTTTAATTGTCAAGTTCTGTCTAACTGAAACAGGTGGAAATAGATTAAATTTGAAATGGTTGAAAAGTTCAGTTTTGCAGCTATCCTGATGCATGCCAATTTTATAACTTGTTTATAGTTGTCCTTTTATGTACTTCCCAGTTGCAGTGGGAGAGACCCCCAGCAACAGAAAATCGAATGTACAGACTATGACAAATGCAGTTCTTAATGTTTTAATGCAGTCAAACAATAAGAATAAATTTGAAAAAAAAAAAAAACCAAAACACCTTTACTAAGTAATCTTAGATATTAAAGTGTACATTGTAAGAAATGCTTTCAGGAGCTTTTATTTACATTGGAATAGTAAAAATTACTCTTAAAAAGTATTATCTTTTCTTTCCACTGCTATTTGTGTATACTTTCTGGCATGCTTTCATGTTAATGCAATTGTTGCCTCCATCAGTAAAAAGTGTTTTAGCTAATAGCTTGCTCTGTTCCTCTGAATGTAGGAAAATAGCCCAAATCTGTTAATGCTATTAAAAAAAGAAAGAGGCATTTTCTAAATTAGAAGTCATATGGAAAATTGTCTTTTTTTAAAGATGATCTCAATTACAATTTTAATAAATAAATAAATAAATAAATCTTTCCCATCCTGGGAATGTCTGTGAGTTCCCCTGCTAAACACAGCAATGCGAGGTGGTGGTGACCCGAGATTGTGAGCCCCGTGTCGATAACGTCAGGTTGGATGAGCCCAGGCTTACGGGCATAATCAGAGAAGGAAAAAATTGATACCCAGTGCCACGTAATTGGCCAAAAGAGATGAAGACTGCTTTCTGACTGTGTAAATGAGATCTTTTTACTGAGGTACCGAGATAAATTGAAGCAGGGAAATGCAGTAAAACACTCCTCTAGCTACTGAAGTGTCTTCTGGAGCTCAGCTGAGACTGACAGTTGTGACTAGCGTTGCTAATTAGCTGGCTCCGAGAGCCTCGATCGCTCGGTGTGCTTGATCATTGCACAGCCTTTCACAGGGATGCTTAGCTTGTCTCTCATCAATCAGAAGCTCCTTATTTAGCCGATTTGAATTGTCCTGTTGGTGAGGAATGTCTCGGTTTTTAGGCACATCAGTGCATCGCTTAGGAGCCTGTAGCAGGTGGTCTGAATAGCGGTGGCTCGGCAGGATGTGGAGGAGCAAAGGAATAGCAGGCTGCAATGGTAGGTACCCCTTTAACTTAAGAGCTTGGTGTGGAGGAAAACCATTTACTGAAATTGTAGTGGCTCCCATATTATTTCTGGGCATGCAGAGAAAGGATGCGACTGAAGTGGAATGCAGTAATATAATTTTAAAGAGAACGTTATTGCTAGAGCAGGTCAGAGACTGACAGAGAAGTGTCTGAAAATGG
Source organism: Pelecanus crispus (assembly GCF_030463565.1). Lineage (NCBI taxonomy): Eukaryota > Metazoa > Chordata > Aves > Pelecaniformes > Pelecanidae > Pelecanus > Pelecanus crispus. Next base: position 224,143,645 of record NC_134643.1, read on the forward strand.
GACAAATAATCACTGAAGATAAATTTTGATTCCCTTTTTTTTTTTTAACAGATTCTTGAGACAGAGGAAATTGTCATCTTAAATATCCTGCCAATTCAGGGCAGAATGTATTTCCAAGGTGCATCTGAGGTATTTACCTTGTTTTGACCTGGCTTTTTGGCACATGTTATGTAATGAAGCAATATGTCTGTTTATGTGAAGTATCACTGCTGAGAAATTAATGTATTTTAGTGAAAGCGGATTTTCCTTAGCTGCTCAGCTGACTGTGTTTTGTGAAAGCAGTGCTTGTCTTAAGAATACACGAACTCGACTTCCTTTTCCCATGCACAGAGTTCCTGTTACAAATCACTATTACTTCTTCAGAAAGTAGCATGTAGCTTTCTGTCTCCTGTAGTGTTATTTCTGTCACTGGCTGCAGAAATCCTGTAGCTGCTTGTTTGGCTGCCAAGGTTCTGCTGTAAAGAAGCAGAGGACCAGAACCACTTAATGATTCTGGGTGCAGCTATGCTGTTCCCCCCCGCGCTCTGTTTCTGTGAAACACTACAAATCTCAGAGTTGCCAGAAACATCCCGATTACGCTTAAGAAGGTGAAAATAAATCTCTTTACTGGATCTGATTCAAGAAACAGTTGCTAACCTAGAATAACAATAGGTGTTATCCCAAAGCACGCTTAACATTCAGTAATTTCCAGACATCTGATGCTCCCTGCTTCCCCTAAGGAAAACAGTTCTTACAAAGAACAGCAGTCTCCCCAACATTTTGCCTATGTGTAAGTTGTGAGGCATCAGAAAAAAAAAAAATGGAGTTGGAAATTGTAGACGGATCTATAGCAATTTCAAAATAAGTGCATGTTCATCATAAGTTCTCTTTACTTTGCAAAATAACGGTTAATCAAACAGAATTCAGTGTGCATGTTCCATAACACAATAGTTGGTCATATTATTATTGCCATAGCTATCCAGTGTTTCTATGGATTTATTTTCATGTAGCAAGCTTGCTGTTTTTTCCTTAAAACCATGCCTGTTTGTCTTCTGTTTTAGCTGGCAACGTAGCTATCCCTGGAAGTCTCCTTGAAGGCAAGGCAGGTACTAGTAAAGTTTGTTCAGTGAGATTGAAGAGCAGCCGTGCAGCAGCGACAGGACAGATACCCGTGTAGTCCCCTGTTCCTCGCTTCTGTAGTGTCCCAAAGTTAAATATGTCAGTTAAGCTCTCTGTGTGACTGCCCCCATCATCTTACAGTAGATGATACCCTTGTGTTGCAGGGGCTGCTGCCGAAGTGTTTTGCCTAAGGTTCCCAATGACCCCGCATGCATGCTAATTGACATCAAAACTCTTCAGGAATAAATTAGTTTCCTAGTTGTAGAACTTGGGGTACAGACAAAAGGATGGCTTTTAGCACCCCCCAAAGCCACCCCTGCTATCTACAGACCTCCCACAAACCCTTACACATTCATGACCGCATCTTCCACTGACAGCAACGCTATAAGAAAACATTTGTGGGAGCAACGTAGGATCCTTCTTGCTGCGAAGCCATGCTGTGAGCCTGCAAGCATCTCATGGAATCCAGACTACAGCATAGGCTTCACTTACAGCAGCCAGAGGAGAGGGGCCTGTGACAGCTCTACCTTTACTAAAAGACACCGAGTGATGCTGATTGACATTCAGAAGTTGAGATCCCCGTGAAAGCCAGGGATGGAGGCAGTTCAGCACATCTGCCAATACTTTCAGGTGTCTCATGGCTTCTTTCACTGAGAGGTGACTGCTGAGTCTGTGATCACCTGTGACGGTCTACAGTCAGAGCTGGGGCTACACAAAAAACTGCTAGAGCCTGAAAATTCAGCTTGTCACCTCTTCAGCCAGCAAATGTGTGAGGATCTGGGGAAAAGACTGTCTTTCCTTGCTCCTGGAAGAACTTCTAGAAGGTCTACTCAGCATGACAACAACTTTAGCATGGCCCACAAGCCTCAGCATGATTTTCTAGCTGGGTAGATTCTGTCAACCAAGAGACTTCAGCATCTACCATCAACAGGACTTGGTGTTTGAGGGGAAGAATTTACCACCAGCACCTTGCTTTTTTTTGTCCTGTCTTACTCCCAGAGCAGAACAACTTCAAGCTTTATGGCCGTTTCCTAGTGAAAGCAGCAGGGCCCTTCTGTACGCTTAGCACGTACTAACTTGGTGAAGGAAAGGGGTTTATGAGCTATTGGGAAGGAGGGGTCGTGGGTTTGGGTCATGAGGGAAGCAGGAGGGGGGTGGGGAGATATGCGAGAGAGCTGGTGAAGGGCACGGGTTGTTGGTAGGGTGATGCTCCAAGCCTGCGTGCTATATAAGCCCAGAGCTAAGCCCAGAAGGGGTCCTGGTCTCCTCCGTCCCCATCTGCCAGCCTGCAGTGGTGGCAGGGTGGGCAGACACAGGCTGGAGGGCTTTGTGCTGCTGACAGAATGGGTCCCTCGCAGAAAGCACAGAGGATGCTGGCAACGCTGGGGAGGTTGGATCCATGTCCCTCCCTGCGGGTCCACCATCATGCAGGCAGTCGACTAAAGGCACACTTGACCTCCTTCCTAAACTGGAGGACTTAACAAGTTGAAGGTGAATCATTTGTTTTATGAAATCAGAGGCCACTTCAAGGACTGCAGCCCAATTATGCCACATGTTGTACATACCCTGAAAAGAGCATTCATGGAGAAATGGGATCCATATGGGCAGATCCTTACTGTTGAGCACGTCCTGCTGGAGAACAGCTTTGGGTGTCTGCCTGCAGAGATCAGGCTTAGTAGGATTCAGGCCTTAACTCTTAATTTATAGTGTTGAACAGCTCTCCAGAAGAAGGAGGGATGTGTAGGAGGTACAGTATAAAGTGGACGGCACTGTGACATGCATTTCGTCCCCCAAGGAGCGAGTCTTGCTGCCTTCGGCTTGGTGTGAGGCTCTGTGCTCCAGGAATGAGCAGGAATATCACGGTCTGGCCCAAATTCCTCCCTGGAGGAAAGAGACAGATGATATCATTGTTGGAGTTGTTTGGACATCATAAAGGTACTTACTGAAATGAGAAAAATATGGTTTTAATTCCTTTTTTAATAATAAAAAAGTAATAGAAGGCTATGAGTGCCAGGAACCTCACTGAGAAAAGTCTTTGCACCCTGGAGAACTTCTCTTTGCCTAATGAATATGCACTTCTAAGTCACTTTTTGGTTCATTTTTTGTGTGTGTATATATGTATATAAAGTATGCAAAGCCAGATGAAGTTACTTGTTTGTCTTGCAGATGTCAACGTTGCTCAGCAATGCTTTAAGAAGCACGTCCATAGTGAAAGGCATATGGCTTATTCCTGGGAGACTGTCCGCGCTGCACACAGCTCCTCCTGAGCCCCATACCCTACGATCCAAGCACACAACTGTTACACGAACAAAGTACATGAGCCTAACCACATGCTAATTATCAGATAGTTTCCCCTCCACTCTGAAAAGATTAAGTGGAAGTATGCAAGTGAGCATTGGCTTTAAGACTTTGCAAGTTCACCGTACAAAACTACACCCTCCAAAATCAGTGTCGTACATAAAGCAGGGTACCCTGTTCAGTGTCTGCGGAGACAGCAGAAAGCTTGAAGGAATTGCTGCTTGGCAGGTGAGCAGACCTCTCTCTGTTTAGCTGTTCTTACGAGCTTTAATCCCGTTAAGTGTATCATCGTAGCAGAAGATGTGTTTATTGAGAAACCTGTGGCTGCGGTGTGGGTTTTGGCATATGTAAAGGCACCCTTCTGCGTTATTATGAAAGCTGGATTTGGAAAGGACTTGTAATACGTACAATTTGACATCAGGTATTCCTGCATTTTCCAGACTATTTCACGTTCTTATTCTAACAATGGGGATAGTGGAAGAGATTCGCAACTCTAACCCTGACTCTTTGCACCTTTCAGGCAGGACAATAGAGCTAGAGCCTGGATGCAGTTGCCCTTCTGAGAATGCACCATTGCTCCTAGGAAACCCTTCAAGGGGAAAAAAAAAAAGTTCTGAAAATGCTGACACAGCCATTTTCTGCCCTATTTGCTTCTCCAAGGTATGCTTAAGGTACTGCACACCTTGCTGCTATGTGGTCCTTCAGGTCCACTACTCTTCTCCCAGCACTGATATGGAAAGAGCTTCAAGGAGGACAGGTCTCTTTCCAGGGCTGCATGCTATTTTTCTGCCCCTGTATGGCCTATAGTTTTCTGCCTACCTTGCTGTCCTCTAAAGTCATGCTTTTCAAAGCTCAGTGTTTTTGGATGCCTGTATTATATATTTCTCAAATGGAGATGCATTCAAAGGCTGTGAGTTTTAGAAAGTGTTTAGTTTTAGAAAGCGTTCCTCTCTATGGAAGGGAGCTTTAAAGCAGTGTCAAGCTGGGCGCACACAGTTAAAAGCACTAAAATGCAGAGATTTTGAAAATCTCAGTCTAGGAACAAAGTTCAGCATCTGAGTAGAGCACTGGGGCCATATTGTTTAGCTACCTTGGTATTACATTGCATTCCCCAGGTGGCTTTCAGTAAATCCTGTGACAACAAAATCTTTCTAAACAATTTTAAAATTTACCTTTTTTGATACATCCCCTCATTTAAATTGTGGTTTGGAGAATAGAAAAAACCCACTGTATTCCATTTCTGCTATTAAATATTACACATGCTGTATTTTTTTCTACTTTACTCCATTTACTTTCCCCTTACCAAATGCAGCCCAACAGTCCTTCACTTTTTTTGTCTACAAAGTTGCATTCTCTTCTCAATTCCAGCAATTAGTCATTGCTTCTGATCTTTATGAGACCTTTTTCTATTCTGACCAGAACATACTGGCAAGACGTATCGGTTTACTGTTTAAACAAACAAAACCACTCATTTTCTTACCTAGCCTCCTGTTTCTCCCCCATCCTAAAATGCTGCTTTTATGGACCCCAATTGTAGAAAAGCAGCAAGCTCCTCTTCGGTTTTCTTCAAATCCCAGTATTCTTCTAATATTAAATAAAGATTTGTGCTTTCCTTCTGTAACCTTGGTATGCCTGGAACTCAGCCAAGGGAACTACCCTTATGGTCTCTGGGGAAAAGGTGGCCTTAAAACAGCTCAGACTGATGAAAAAAGTTTCTAGGCTTTACACTGGTGTGTTCCCTAAGTGAATCCTCAGGTGAGTGCAGGAACAGCCCTTACTACAGCATTGTGTCTTAATCAGTAATCTGCCATCCTAAATAGCATAACCCCCAAGGGATGCTTTACCCACTGACTGTAGCAACCTGTACAGTCAGGATGCACTTGGAACAGATATTTATTTTGCTTACTCTTTCTTGGGCTGACCAGCTTGTTGTTGGCACAGTCATTATCTGTTGATTAAACTAATACATAGCAAGCCATCACGGATGGATGGAAAAGTTGCAGCGTTTCTCCTGTTTCTTTCATCACAGACTGAGAACGTTATGAGATGTCATGGTCACATAGGCAGTTAACTGCTGAGCATACTTAGTGGAAGGTGTTCTGGCAATTTGGGTTAGATACCAGACTGTATGGATCCAAACTCTGCTGTTGGATCAGGTCATATGGATCAACACACTTAGCTGTTTGCCCTTCTTTATCTTCTCTGCACTGACTCAGCTTTTAAAATATTGATTTGTATCATCATGTCCCACTCCCTACTACTCTGCATGAATGGTAAATCTTGCTGATCGTGGTCTGCTCTGATGTCAGGTCTCTGGTCTTTGCAGGCAGATTTCGCCTTGTGCTCTGCCCGTGCTCCAAGCAGGCTGGGAACCAGGAACCTGCAGTTGAAAGCGGGACCAATGCACCCTCCTGCAGATGAGGAGATGGCTCCAGGATTCCTGGTTGGCTAGCGACACAGGTGGACTTGCTTTCCTTTGTATGCAAAAGACCATGTAGATATAATCATGGATATTCATATGACCTCTATTTCTGGAGTATTTTCTATGTCATTGATCTATTCATTTTCATAAAATCTCTGGGATATAAGGCCCAGTTATCAGATATCTGAAGTGATGACCTCTATCTGGTCACATGAAAAATTTGCAGTGAATTGGGACACTATATCAAGGTCTTCCAAAGCCCTGCCTAGTGCTATAAAATAATGTCTCTAGCCCAGGAGACTTACAGATATGACATGATGAGACACAGCAGAAACAAGACAAACGATACTTAAAGAGAAGGGGTAGCAGGGGTGAGTTAGTTCGGGATAAATGAACGTACAGTTCATGGTATTCACAAAAGGTAAGAAGACAGCCCCTCCTAACATCGGTATCCATTTGGATTCACGCTTTGTCAGTGGTGGACAAGGGAGGATTACCAGCAGAGGAAGAATCTCAGAAACTCATTCCATGTATTTAGGCATCTTCTCCCATAACAGCACCATCTTCTCTTGCAGTGACAGCAGTTTATGAACGATTCCACTTCATGTGTTCCTCTTCTTGCCAGCACTTGCACCCGGAGACTAAGCATTTCTGCAGAAAAAAGGTGGGAACAGGTTGGAGACAGGAGTATAGGGAAGGAGCATATGTTGGTAACATCCATTCAGAATATTAAATATCCACAGCTGACTCAGAAACCTACATCCTGTGTTTATCTAATTACAAAAAATTAATATAGTAGTTTCTTCATTTCCAGCAAATCAGTATTTCCTGAAGTATCATGATACTTTCCCTGAGCTGAGCAGAGCTCCACTAGGATTTTCGTTTACAGACAATTTGGTAATATCTTATTACATGTAAGACTTGTGCTAGGTCAGATAAAAATGTATCTTGCATTCCTTGCTTGTCCCAGAGCTGCTGCACAAGAGATATTTCAATGTGCTAAAGACATAAAGAATTATGAGTATGCAATTTTAGAATTTTTTTTTAGGGATATTTGAATATATCATGGCCTTTACAGAGTAACCACTGCTCCTGGGCTGGGAAAGAATTTGGGAACAGAGCTATAAAATAATCAGTATTTTTGATTCAACAATAATCCTGAATAATAATAAAAAAAGATATCTTTTAAATATACAGTCATAATCTAGTGTAAACAAGAATTTTGTAAATTTTTAATCCTCTCAAGATTATATTGAAGACAAATTAAGACTAACTTGTGTAGTTAGATATCACAAAAAAACCCCAAACAAACCTCATCTTAAAAACAGAGTTGCATTCATCCTGAATGAACCATGCAGGAAAAGAGGGCAATTCACAGATCATTTTCCCAGTGTACAGAAAGTTTTAGTTTGGATGAAAACTATATAAAATCGTATGTCTGTATCACCCCAATCCACCTCATTTTCATAATAAAGACATTAGAGTGAGTGCATAGCTGAGCGGTAAGAAAATCTTTTGTCTAGGGTTGGGTTTTTTTGCTTGGTTTTATAGAGAAGTAACAAGTGTTACTGCAGCAGGGTGAGAGGAAGAATATTTCTGGTATTTGAACAACCTGGCATTCCTTTTCCATGTGGAATAAAAATATGCGTTGTATTACAGAGCAGTCACCTTAGACCTGACATTCTTACGTTTCCTTCCTGTATTAAAAAAAAAGCAAAGAACAAGAAGCAGAACTGTATACTAGGAAAAAAGATGGCAGTAACAATTTCTCACTAGGAGTGCAATGTGGGCAGATAAACTTTGGTTTCCACACAGGTGAGATCCGAGGTAAATGCAAAATGATTGTGTATGTGCAAATTTCCTGGAGTCCTTGGGATCAGTGTGTTTCAGAACAGACTTTCCAGATGCTGCAGTTAAATCTTGAAAAGTAGTTCTGGAAAGTTTTCCCACATTTATGATTCAGTACAAGCTCAGGAGAACTAAGTGGGAAATTGTGGCTTTTTCTGTGCTCTCAGCACTTCACTATACTTGTGTCTAATACATAAAAATGATGTTCATATGTTCATTGTGTGATACTATTTTGTTGCCACTTCTTAATACGCGATTCAGCTCAAGCATTTGGCTAACTGTTCCTGAGCGTGCAAACTCACACTGTGGTGTAGGGAATTATTAAAATGAAACCCTTGCTTTGTAACGGAGGATGTTTTAACGCTTAAGAACAGTTGTTCCTACAAGTGTTTGGAAAGGATGCCTATTTTGCAGCAACCTCTGAAGTACGCCAGGCACTGCACAAGTGTGGTGCTTGGAGGCCAAAGAGAGCAGTGATGTGTTTGACAGCTTTCTCTTTCTTGGTTTTATTTTCTTTTACTTTTAGAAATAAACAGTGTCCATATCCCATTACAGATGAGAAATTACCAGTGATTCCTTTTGTTCTTTGCAAAGTGTCTCTCTGTCGCTGTCATTGCACAGGATCAGGGTAAGAAGTTGGAACAGAGATGGGGACTGCTGATGTGACTTTGGCTGCTCCCTAGAGAGCTGCCAGTAACTTGCAGAGCTTGGCTCCTTCTCCCTGTGCAAGCAGAGATGGGGCATGATCTGCACATCCATTCCCACGTCCTCTACCCATGCCCAGCATGGTGGTGGCAAAGCAGGAGAGGTTTACCAAGAGGGTACCGGCTTTCTTGCACTGCTGCAGAGACATCTCCCATCTTCAGTCATCATCCAGACCAGTTATCCCCAGGGTATTCAGCCCCCTGAGCTGGAAGACAGGGAGGGGGAGCAGAATGGAGCCCCCATAATCCAGGAGGAGGCAGTTAATGACCTGCTATGCCACCTGGATGCTCACAAGTCTATGGGGCCAGATGGGATCCACCCAAGAGTACTGAGGGAGCTGGCAGAGGAGCTTGCCAAACCACTTTCTATCTTTCATCTATCAGCAGTCCTGGTTAACAGGGGAGGTCCCTGATGACTGGAGGCTTGCCAATGTGACGCCCATCTACAAGAAGGGCCGGAAGGAGGACCCGGGAAACTACAGGCCTGTCAGCCTGACCTCAGTGCCGGGAAAGATTATGGAGAGGTTCATCTTGAGTGAACTCAACAGGCAAGTGCAGGTCAACCAGGGGATCAGGCCCAGCCAGCATGGGTTCATGAAAGGCAGGTCCTGCTTGACCAACCTGATCTCCTTTTATGACCTGGTGACCCGCCTGATAGATGATGGAAAGGCTGTGGATGTCATCTACCTGGACTTTAGCAAAGCCTTTGACACAGTCTCCCACAGCATTCTCCTAAGGAAGCTGGCAGCCCATGGCTTGGACGGGCGTACTCTTCACTGGGTAAAAAACTGGTTGGGTGGCCGGGCCCAGAGAGTAGTAGTGAATGGAGTTAAGTCCAGTTGGCAGCCGGTCACGAGCGGTGTTCCCCAGGGCTCTGTTTTGGGGCCAGTCTTGTTTAATATCTTTATCGATGATCTGGATGAGGGGATTGAGTGCACCCTCAGTAAATTTGCAGATGACACCAAACTGGGTGGGAGTGTTGATCTGCTGAAGGGTAGGATGGCCCTGCAGAGGGACCTGGACAGGCTGGACCGATGGGCCGAGGCCAACTGGATGAGGTTCAACAAGGGCAAGTGCTGGGTCCTGCACTTGGGTCACAACAACCCCATGCAACGCTGCAGGCTTGGGGAAGAATGGTTGGAAAGCTGCCTGGCTGAAAAGGACCTGGGGGTGTTGGTAGACAGCCGGCTGAACATGAGCCAGCAGTGTGCCCAGGTGGCCAGGAAGGCCAACAGCATCCTGGCTTGTATCAGGAATAGCGTGGCCAGCAGGAGCAGGGAGGTGATTGTTCCCCTGTACTCGGCGCTGGTGAGGCCGCACCTGGAATACTGTGTCCAGTTTTGGGCCCCTCAGTACAAGAAAGACATTGGGGTGCTGGAGCGTGTCCAGAGAAGGGCAACAAGGCTGGTGAAGGGTCTGGAGCACAGGCCTTATGAGGAGCGGCTGAGGGAGCTGGGGGTGTTCAGCCTGGAGAAGAGGAGGCTGAGGGGAGACCTGATCGCTCTCTACAACTACCTGACAGGAGGTTGTAGTGAGGTGGGTGTCGGTCTCTTCTCCCAAGTAACTAGCGATAGGATGAGAGGAAATGGGCTCAAGCTGCGCCAGGGGAGGTTTAGGTTGGATATTAGGAAAAATTTCTTCACTGAGAGAGTGGTCAAGCATTGGACCAGGCTGCCCAGAGAGGTGGTGGAGTCCCCATCCCTGGAAGTGTTCAAAAAACAGGTAGACGTGGCACTTTGGGACATGGTTTAGTGGGCATGGTGGTATTGGGTTGATGGTTGGGCTGATGATCTTAGAGATCCTTTCCAATCTTAATGATTCCTAGTTTTTAGTTTCATTAAAAGTGGCCCAGCCACCAAGGCAGGAAAGATGAAATGATTAGTCTCCCCGTAATTGGTTTAGTGCTGGACTTGGTAGTAGTGTTAGGTTAATGGTTGGACTGGATGATCTTAAAGGTCTTTTCCAACCTAAACGATTCTATGATTCTGTTATCTTCCTTGACTCTCTGTCAAGGTCCTCCAGGTCTCACAAATGACCGAAACCCCTGTCTCCAGCTGCATATCCAGCCACCTCATGAACAATTGACATCATGTGATGGATATGGCAGAGACTGGATGAACGTGCTGGCCTGGCACTGAGCGCCGCTAAGCTTCCACTCAAGGACATGTCTTCGGGAAGTGGTTTCCCTCATCCAGGCAGGATGCCACCGCCCGCCTGCACCATCTCAGCAAGGGAGAGCAAACCCAGCGCTGTGCCGCTGGTATAGGAGAGTATGCACCAGAGCAGAAGGACATGGAAGGACCAAAGGAGTGAATGTCATATGTAGTTTGTTCTGTTCCTTCTAGGTCTTTTCCCCATTGTCTTCTCAACAGCAGTTAGATGTTTAAGTGCAGGATTTTGTTGCAGTAGGAATGGTCACAGGGAACTTCAGCAGAGCCCTTCCCTGTTTTTTTTTTTTTTGTTCCTAAACTGCCAGGATCCCAATTTATGTGTTACTTTTTCTATAATGCACTCCAGCAGAGTTACTTCGATCTTGCCCAGTGGGAGGATGGCCCACAGATCTCAAAATAGGTTTGCTCAGGTGTGTGTCCATTTTTTTCTTTTCTTTTCACAAAACCCTTTATTTCTCAGTCTTTTTTTTTTTTTTTTTTTTTTTTTTTTAAGGAGAAAGGTTAGTCAAGTGAATTTCCACAACAGGTTTTATTTGGCTCCAAGTTCAACTTTATTGTGGTGCTGTTGATGATCCTTTTATTTTCCTTCTACAGGGTGGCTGTGACAGGTTGGAGCACCTAATTTGTGCAAGCAGACAGCCCAGAAAATAAGGAAAATGCAACAGCTGGAGAAATCCAGCTCCAAAGGCTGGAATGGTTTCCTCGTGCAGATTTCTCCAAATCACAGCTAAGAAGGGGCACGGCTCGCTGAGAAAATGCGTGCCCTGTAGAATAAAAGGATTAGGAAACCACTTTATAGCTTGTGAGATTTATGGTTTCAGAACAAATGGCTGTAGTTTACTTGGCCTGCAGCTCTAAAGGAGGCCAAAACAAACTGCTTTAAAGCTTTGGTTCAAAAGGAAGGCTCAGATCCCCCCTTACGTGGGTCTTTGTAAATGATGGGAATACTGGAAAGACTCTTGTGTGTCCTGCAGCACCTCTAAGTTACTGCTTTATGTTGCCTGAATGCAGTAATATTGAAAGGTAAATTTGTTCCAAATGTCCCAACACAGTGGAAATGTCAGCCTGGAAACCCAGCGATGGAGCAGAGTTTTTAAAAAAATTATCATGGGAAAGAATGCAGAGGAAATGTGTGATGTGACCTTTTTTCTGTCTCTCGAAGAAATACAAGCACAAGGCATGGCATCGCCTTGTTCTGTTTAAAAGAGTTGGAAGTTGGTGTGGGAATAGCAGAGCCAAAAAAGCTTCATTTCATCTTGATTTGTGTCTCCAAGGGGAGCTTGCCTGTGTGGATTCTCTGATGTTTGATAAAGGGTGAGCCCACATCCATCTATTTCCTACAGTAAGGAGAACTTACGGGTCTCGGTCTCCTGTAGGTCTGCAGGACCTGTCTTCCTTCCCCGTATTTGTATGAAACTGGCCAGTTGGTTCAAAGGTGCTAGTGGAAGGCTTGGTAAGCTCACACAAATACCCCAGCATTTTTCTTTCAGAAATGGGGCTAAAAATAACAAGTCAAAAAATACCATATGTAAGAGCATGCAGGACTGTTAATGCCATTTCTGTCTGGCAACTTAGTATAGTCTAACAGACAAACAGGGTCATTAATTTACTTTTTTCTATTGAAAAGCCAGGTATACTAGGATTCTTTTTGCTTTTAAATGCGATACTTATAATAGAATTGGATAACATACTGAACTGTAGATGAATCCACTTGATTATTCTCAATAAGCAGCTCAAATTGAATTTATTCTGAAGGATTCAGTCTTCCAGCCCAGTCGCATAAGGACTCGCTCTAGCGTGACCAGAGCAATTCTGGCATAGGGGTGTTTGTCCCTGCCTGATTGCTTCGGATTCGTTCTTGACACTGGGAGCCCAAAAGGACTCCCAGGCTGCTGACAACATTTATCAAGCCCAGCTGCCGAGGAAGGATGCTGATTGTAGGCAGCACATAGTATGTCATGGAGAAAACATTTCCTTCTGCTATGCTTTCCAAGTCACTGAGGTCCTTCTGTGCAAACAGAGACAACGCTAAATTCCTCCTTGGCAGCCTTCAGCATGGCCCTGCGGTGTCATCTGCCTACCACAGAGAGTCACCTGCATTTAAATATATTCTTTGCATTAATCTAAATGTGCTCAGGAGCAGTAGGGATGTGCAAGGCAAGCCAGGAAGGAGAGCATCTGTCACCAGCAAATGTGTCGACATTTTCCAATGAGACTGGTGATCATGGATGCCTCAAGGTTAAGCTGGTTAATCTGCAGCCCCTGCCCAAAAGGCTTTCTAGAGGTATGTTCATGGCCAGTGCCTTTGAAATCAGGTGCCATTCAAATGTTGTCTTTCATATAATTTCAGATTTCTGAGTACTTCAGCCATTCTGAGAAATAGTGGCACTGAGAGGCCATCAAAGGGACTTAAAGATTGTAATAATTGGGTTTACTGGATTAGAAATTAAAATAAAATTCGTGCTTACTCACCTTTCAGTAAGTGATTGTATGCTTTGGTGCTCATATCTAAATATTTAGACAAATGGCCTGATTTTTAAGGTTCAGAGATTGTCTTGAATCTCCCATGCAGATAGCCTGTCTTTTTGGACTGACTTTTCATATTATTTAAACAGTGAAAAGCAGTAATTTGGGAGCTGGAATTGATGCCAAGGAGCCTTGTAAAACCTATGAGTCTCCCACTCTCTGGCCAAGTGTTTCCCTCCACCTCGTGGGTTGACACTGTGAGACCAAGTCCAATAATGATGAGAGAAGAGAAGGAAGAGGTTTCTGGGAACAGCAGCCAAGTCTGTCCTGAGGAAGTATTTAGAGCTTGGTCTGTTGTGGATTTGAGCTCTTCAGGCTTGCACTGCAATGAAGTATCAAGTGACAAGAGCCACGTTCACTGGTTCTTATAGTACAGAGAAAAAGAGATCTTCCTAGTTCTGCAAGCTGACTAGTTACTTTTAGTTTATATCTTCCCCCTTCCCAAAAGAGAAGATGCACTGGACAACTCCTTCATGGTTTTTTTTTCTTTCTTCTGGGAAATGATGGACATCCTTGGTTTGCAGAATCACCAAAGTTGCCATTCTGTGTAAAACTGCAGCTCGGTATCTCGCTGCAGACACTGGCCAGACCCAGCACCACAGGGAAAACTGCAAAAAACTCTTTAGGATGTATTATGAGGTGAGATGCCTGAAGCAAAAGCTTTCTCCTGGCCCCTTCCTTCTCCCTAGTAGCCTGAGGTTCAGCCACACGCTAAGCCATAGCTATTTATAGCCTCCCTTAAGATTAATATTACTGATTACAGCTCTAGATAATGTTTTTATCTTTATACAGCCAATCTTTCCTTTGAAGGGTACTGCAGCTAACCAGGACCAAGGCATGGACCTATCTACTGTCCTGGAATAGTCCAGGTTGCGTAGTTGTGCATGTTCCCCGGTGTGGTTTTGGTCATGCTCTCCAACAGTTTCCAGGGAGAGCACAGCCCTTGGGTCCCTCTTAGCAGACAGAATGGTTGAGGTCTGTGGTTTGGTGATTATGTGGGTGTGTGGATGTTGGCTATGCTGTGCAAATGGTCTTCCAGGCGAGAAAACAGTCCCTGAATCATCTTATTGACTGGAAGAGATGTAGCCACAAATATTAATGTGGCTCTGAACTTCAGAGACACTGGTTGTCCTCCTGTTCTTGGATTACTGTCTGTCTGCAGAGAAGGACTGCTGGAGTTAGCAGGCTTGGAGACAAGGACTTGATGGGGAAGACAGCAATGTTCAGGCTGGGAGGAGGTTGTTTTCAACAGGGTGAGTAGCACTAGAGCAGGTCACTAGAAGGCAGGGTGAATTCTTCATCAATTGAAGGCTTCAGAGTTAGATTAGATATTTTTCTCTAAGGTGATGCTCCAGCTGGGTGCAGATGTGTTAGTGGAGACAAGTTGGGCTGTAGCTCCCTCCAGCAATAGCCCTGCCTCACGGGTGCAAGCATGCAGGCCGTGGGAGAGTGGGTGCTCTTTGCTGCTCTGTGTGCAGGGACCTTGTGGTCTGTGTTGCACAGGAGGTCAGGAGAGGGAACAGCAGCAACCGCTTCCAGAGGTGAACATCCTCCCCAGGTTAATTTTGGGTGATGCCCCCTTGTGTCCCTTTGAGATAAGTGGTCCTATCTCATCAGCACAGCCAATGCTTGGCAGACTTTTTTTGTGTTTCCTCTTCTTCAGTTGTGCTTGGAGGTGGAGGAGACTTTCTCTACTGAATGTGATAAGTCAAAAGGAGAGGGAGAGGAATGACAGTGAGGGGACCAAGGTATTCAACAGAGTACCTAAAAGCACAGCAAACAACTTAAAAATGGTCTTCAGCATTTGTTTAGTGGATTTGATGTGGACACTGCTGGTAAAAGTGGTGCTTTTCTTTGCCACTCAAATGTGTCAGGAATCACTGCCAAAAGAAACATGACCACCAAAAAAAAAAAAAAATCACTACCAAAAAATCACTACTGAAGTTGAAAGGGTAACTCAAAAAACCGCGCTTGTACTGCCTTCATTTTCCACGGAATCCTCTACACATTTTAATGTTTCGCAGGTGGTATGGAATCACATCAAATATCTGATCCCAACTGCTTTGGAGATCCCTAACTGTCTCTTTGGCCCCACCAGCGGGTGATGAGGTGTTTCAGTGTTTCACTGTTTCGCTTTGCAATGCCTAATTGACTTCAGAGCCTAAATTGGGTTTTCCAAAGTGATTTGCTCATGTAAGAGCCTACAGCTTACTGGCTTTCAATAAGCTAAAATATTTAATGCTGCTAGTGGGTCAGGGTAGGACCACAGGCATAGTTGGGTACTGCAGCCCAGGTGATGAACAGAGATTTGCTAAGTGGGCTGCTAGGTTTGCTCGCTTTAGCTCTTGATTGCTTACGATCACGTCCTCACACTCCAATGTTCCTGTAAGTCCTTTAGGTGTTACAATACTGAACATTGCAAAATACCCATTAAAATCTGAGCCACGGTCTTCTCTTGCTTGAGCAACTGTCTCCCTGTCGCAGCAATGGTCTGTTGTCGTTGGCCAAATGTCTTTCGTGAGATGTACATGAACCCTGCAAAGTCATTATAAAAGTACAAATTTCTACTGAGACTGGCAGTCCTGTGTTCACATCTTTCATCTTTCATTTGCAGCATTATGTTTAATCTATTGTCTGTGACCATAGAATAAATCCAGAGTAAGGACTACAGGCTTTGACAAAGATAAGCCAGATTTTCACTGCAGGTAAATTGGCAGTATTACCTGCTCCACTAAGAAATTGAATTTTGCCATTGCTTTGTTACATTCTTAAAGGCTGGGTTTTTTACACAGCTGCCAAAGCTGAATAGTGGCTGGTTTGTGTCCAGTGAAGAACAGACTTGGACTAAATGGAACAGCTGCGCAAAGATGTTCGACATAATAGGTAATGTGAGTCTTTAAACAAAACCCAGTGCCATCAAAGCCAAAATCCGAAACTCTCTTAACAAAAAACATATTTGCAATGAACAGATGGAAAAAAAATTGTTCTGAGCTGTATAACAAGATCACATCAATCAGCCCAGCAGCAATGGCATACAGAAACCTTCACACATGACCAAAAAACATAACCAGAACCAGACACGATACCGATATTTCCAAACTCCTCAAAAAGCTGGAGGGAGTCAGAGTGAACAATGTCCTGCGAGGCTGAGGACAGGCAGGAAGCACAGTAGTTATAGAGGTGTTTTATCTCAATAAAACTGGGGTTTGGGAGATTTAGGAAAGCATCATTCCAATGCATTTTTCAACAGATCAGTTAAAAATACAGCCTTGAGCTCTCAACCAGTCCTTTTTATGTGTAGTCGAAAGCCGGTGATGATCGAGCTGTCCGTAAGATGAAGCAAAGCACTCCAGTATATTCCCCTGCGTATTTTTATGTTATTTTTGCCACTAGATGTCTCTGCTGACCTCACAGTGGGCTGGATGAGCCACTTTCCCTGGTGAACAGGAGAGACCGAGGTGGGAATCAAGCTGTGACAAAACCTGCTTGTGACTTTAGTTTCTAGGGGTTTGTTTCTGATCAGTAATATCTTCCTGTTTAACAGAAAGATAAGAGTCTGTGAGAGCTTTCTCACCTATCTTTTTTCAAGTATCAGAATGGGGATAAGATGCTTGCTGTCATCCATTGTTGCTCCTATTTCAGAGCTCTTGTTGCCTACTCTGACATTTTGATTCTCATCACCCTCCCATCTCCCCGATGGTCTCTTTGCTTGTTTCCAGGCGGTTTGTTCTCCTTGGATCTTGGGTGCTGTGGACTAAGAGCAGCAGTGCCTTGAAAGCACCCCGTGGCCAGCACAAAGGGCTGTGGGACATTGCGTAGAGCTCAGGGTGCCTGAGCAAGGCACCATTTCTACAGACGTGAGAATGATGGGAGGGAAGTCACAGGGACAACCTGTATCATCAGGTGCAGATGTTCACTCTAAGCTCCTGTACTCCAAGATTTGAGGTAGCTCGAGGTTGAAAACCATGTCAGATGGTGCATAAACCGTGCAGTCCAGGAGCTAGGACCAGATAAAATGATTACAGCAGTGACTGTGTGTCCTCTGGGAGGGAGCTGGTTGTCTTCTGCTGGCTCACAGCAAGGCTTAGTGCATCCTTTGGCCATGGCTGCTGGCTTGCCCCCAGTGACTGATAGCTTCTACTGAGAGTTGGAGAACAGTCACAAAATGGAGGTGCTGGAGGCTGTAGCAGCTTTGATACTATAGCTCTTAAGATGTAAAGGGTACCCACCTTGGAGGTTGAGCAGTGTGTGCCTGAGGTAGAAGCTATGGCCCAAGCAGATTACTCATGCTGCCCTTCATGCTACAGCGATGCTGTGCCTGAGGTTTCTGACAGCCCAAGCAAGAACAAGTCTGGCATTGATGGTGGTGTTTTGCTCTTGTGACTTTAGCAATCCCAGGGATGCAGTGGGGGCCACTGCCGTTTGCCTGAGATTTGAAACACGGTCTGAAATGGCTTTTTGCCATCGATGTCACTACACGGACTAGTCCCTGCCTTAAGAGACTTTCTCCCTTCTTGGATAGACATGAGCATGCCCTGGATAGGCTTTGTGGGGGAACGTGAAGTCTCAGGGTTATAATCTCTTCACCATTACAATGAATAGATAAACTCAGCAAAATTTCAAAAAGTCTTCATCACTTTTCCTTTTTGCAGCTCACCACTCTGTGTTTCCATTCATTTCCGACGAAACCGAGAAGCTTTCAACACCAAATGACACCTTCCCAATTTTGCTGTGTTCCCACGACACTTCAGGGCAGTGTCCAAGTCCAAGGAAATTCCAGGGATGCTCAGAGGCGTATCTCAGGGGAGGAGCTTAGAAGAAAATATCGGAGAGTTCATGTTTTAACAGGCTACCTTCAAGATAATGGTGAGAATTAAAGAGTTTTCTCCCCTTTCCATTATTTAGCTCTGTATCTCAGTAGCAATTATCAGAAAGGAAGTGCTGCATGGGATAGGTGGGGCTTTGACAAACAACTGTACGATATAAATTCTATGACTGGCAAATACAGTCAACGTATCTTCTGAACTCACACAACAGCACACTCAGTCTGAGTTTAAAACCAGTAACTGCAGGAAGACAAGGTGGGATCCAGAGCTCGGGCTGGTCCCCGAATCTGATATGGTGTCTCCAAGTAACAGACCTGGGAATGGGAGGATATGCAGCTCTCTCCTCTCTTTACCTGCTCCCACTAAAAAAGGCCATAAACACAATGTAAAGGGAAAAAGAGGTGGGACTGAGCTGGGGGTTTTTTAATGTCTTCCTTCTCCTCATAAATAATATAGCCAATTAGGTTTTTGTTTCAGTCTTGGTCTCTCTTTGCTTCCAGGTGACCTTCTGAGCTGAATCTGAACCCTTGATCCTCACTCATGGGGTAACGTTGGACCTCGCTTGGCCAGTGTTCACTGACGAAGCTGTGGCACCATTGCTCTGCCAAACAAATAAAACTCTCTGACTGCATCCAAACTAACAACCAGCACAGGTCTCAGCTGGCCATACAGCTCAACTTTCAGCATGGTCCCTGGAACAGTTTTAGCCAAGACCAAGCAGTCCCAAACAGTCCTGTAGTTGCTCAGTCCAGATAGCCTTCCCGGTGATGAGGATGGATGTGACCAACCTGTTCTGGAAAGCAATAGAGATTGATGATAAAGGTACAGACCCTTCCATCTCATCTAGCCATGGGCCAGGAAATGGGCCTTGGCAATGCTCATTTTGCTGGCATGAAGACAACTGAGATACTTAAGTGCTTGCTCTAGAAGGTGTTCTCATAAGATGAGCCACATAGGTCACAACGTTTCAGCTTTTTATGGGTTTGCTCAGTTCTGTCCCTTCCCTCATATGAAGTGCATTTGGGAGCTTAATCCTAAAGCTGGCAGGGGAAGAGGTGGGGAGGGAGCAGAATGGGTTTTATTGGATCACTTTTACTTGAGACTGATGTCACCAGCTTTCCAAGGACACCTTGCATCTCACTGGTTTGCTGAAGGATGAAGTCAAGGAGTTTGGCAGCAGTGGAGCAATCAGTCACTCCTCTCTGCTTTAAAACTTTCCCTAATTCTTTGTTCCAGTAAGAACCACTGAATTCAAAGTGGGAGCTCATATCCAGGGTGGATGCTGAAGGCAAGGACGCAGAAGAGATTTTGAGTAAAGTTTACAAGCAGCTTCTCAAATGGCTTGAAATAAGTTCCCTTGGCTGTATTTCAGCTGTTTCCCCAACTCATCCCTCCTTTGTCTTGTAAACTGTTTGTACAGAAGGACAGCTACATCTATACTTTGTCAGTATTTTGTTCTGGTTCTGTATCGCACTTTGGGTCAAGCCAGAGATGAGATTTCCAAACTGCAAGTAACCCACATCTTTTAATAAATTATCCTCATATGAAGAACTTCTCACCTGCTGATTCCTGGGAGAGCATTTCCAAACAAAGCAGTTTAAAAGCCCTTTCCCTAAGCTGAATCCCCTTTCTGTAAGAGTGGCCTTCACCCCCAAGCAGCTGTAACACCACATCAGAGCCCAGCATTCAGCTCCCACTGAACAGCAGTGGTCGTTGAAAGCAGGCCAGTACTGGGAGAAAAAGAGAGGCGATGGGTAAAGGGGATGGGGAAGATGAGGCAGAATGATCATCAGAATGGCTCTAAGCCCATTGCTGCAAATTGCATCTTCTCCCAAAAGCCTTCTTTTATGAACAGATGCTGGAGGGGGGAAGAATTTAAAAAATAATATCTGTATCTACATTTAGGATACATCATATCTCCAAAGTATTTCTTATTCTGCTTGCACTTTGCATGGGTTTTATGGTGCCAGGAACTACCGATGCCAAGAGTCAGTGATACATGGACGCACGGTCTGTGTGACATTGTCATAAATTAACGGTGATCTTTATCGTTTTCTTGCTGCAGACAAGGACTTGTGCTGAATCAATGAGGCAAAGGGAAGTCATCCATGGAAATGCAATCTGCATGGCTGAACATGGATAAGGAGGAGACAGCAGAGGGAGTGCTGGACAGGATTGACTGTGCACCACAAATTAGATAGGAGGGGAAGAAGCCAGTGAGATTTTCAGACAATCTCTCCTTGTGCAGTTAAGATGGAGTTAAGCTCAAGGACTTGGCAATGCATTTTGTTACAGAAGAAGCAGAAGGTTGAAGGGAAGTGGAAAAAGGTGGAGGTGCTCATTACTGAGGACTGTAGGAAGCAGATAGGACACGTGTACATGGGGATTCAGGTCAGCGTTAGCCATTTAAGGGCTTCAAATAAACATAGTTGACTGGACCCTCATGGTGGCCCATCAGAAAAAGTGAGGCATTTCCAGAGGGGAGTCGTAGGACTATGTTAGATAGCCAACTTGGGGTGGGCTTGCTTAAAGCCGATGATACCCCGCTCTCCCTTTTCACTGTGGGAGAGCACTAGGTGAATATCTTGTGCTGGACTTAAGTCAGTGAAACCGCCCACCACCACCACCTCCTACGGAAGAAAAAACAGGAAAATCCAGACGTGAATGCCCAAGTGACAGCTTGTAAGAGACACGGCCAACAATCAGCTGCAAGTGTGAGAAGGGTGAGAACAGGAGGCTAAAAGAAGGGCTGCCTGGGGTGCCAAATGGGAGAGATTATTTCAAGTGGATCAAAGGAAAGGGAAGCAGGACATGATAATCTGGGACAGCCCTTCTCCAGGATGGGATCTACTGGGCTGCAAGCTCGCGTCTGCAGGGAAGCAGCAGGAGCCACCGGGACCGGGTCTCTTGAAGCAGGACTGGATGAAGAAGTGATGCATGTGTGCTAAGGAGCAGTCCCAGAGCAGGCAGGGGGCATCTGAATTGAAAGGCATCTCCAGCTCTTATTTCGTCATTGTTTTAGAAGGAATAGTTCATTTGGAGACTCTTGGGACTATTGTCAATGTAACGCAGTAATCCATGGAGCAAATCCCCACCTGGCCTTGCTAAAGGAGTTGACTTCATTACAGTGAATCGAGCTGCTGCAGCTTTTCTCAGAGGAGGCTGTGAAGATGCTTTTCAGCGAACGGGAGGCTCGCCATGCATCCGACTCCCACTTCTGAACTCTTTGGCTCTGGGGACCATGAGGTGGCGCAGTTACCCTGGATATCAGATCACAGCTGGCTCCACACTGGCCAGGTATCTTCCCAAAATTCGTGTCCACTCCCCAGCTGCATAACTACAACCATATGTTAAGAAGCTGCTGCTTTATACAATGTATAGCTACATCACCTAACCCCTTTTTTTTTGCCTTCCCAGGGAGTCAGTGAGGTACTGCGGGACAAGAAAGAGCAATCAAGCGTATTGCGCTCTCCTGTTAGCAAGTGTGCCCCTTGCAGGGATCCCTTTCCTCTCCTTTTCTTAAATAGGCCTTTAAAAAAATAAACTAATGGCAAATGCATTTTATGTTTCCCCCCTGGAAAGCACTACAAGGACATCGCTTGTTTTATTAGCGGGGGAGCAGGATGCAAAATAACAGACAGAGACCACATGGCAGAAGGTGTTGGCGGTGGCTACCCTCCCTCCACATGCCCCATCTCCAGGAGTGGGAAGAAAAGGTCTGAGAACTGTGTCCTGTTTGCAGGTAGTGCCCGTTGCTGTCTGTCTTTGGGTCCTTTTTGGGCTTGTGAAGGGGTGGTAGCTCCAGTGTCCTGGCTGATTTCCAGGGAGGGGGGGGCTGCGTTGAATCTCCCTCAGGTTCCCCATCGGTTTGAACTGGATCTGGGTTTTTTTTCCCTGCTTCCCCTTCCCAGCGGTTGGGTCGTCTTGCTGTGTGCTCACAAATTGCCCCAGAGTGGTGTGTTTCAGTGGAAAATCTGCATCTGCTCATGAACTGGGACACTCAACCCCATGCAGAGAGGACAGCCTGAGTCCTGTGTTTCACATGAGCTCCGTCCTGGGAATAAAAATGCTTTGTGGTACAAAGAGCATTTTCTCCCTGGGATGCTGTATTTGCTCATGAGTTGGCTCCAGCTTCACTCAATCTAGAATTTGCCTTCAAAAGCTATGGTGAAGGTGAGGCAGATAGATCTTCTTCAGCTCCTGGCAGTCAGCATGGCCGTAACGTGCATGTGGTGTTGCACGCACGGGTGCAGTATGGTGCTGCATAAGTGCCCATATGGGAAACACACCCTGTCAGTAGGGTTTGGTATTCGTTCCCTGGAGTGTCACTGATGCTGAGCGTGATACGGTGCGAACTCACCCTCCTGCTCCACAGGCGCGTTTTGCTATGTCTATAAATGCCCTCCCAGCACGTCAGGCCCTGATTCTTATCACCTGTATACTTGAGAGATCAAAACAGCCATAGAAAGGCTTCTCCAGACTCTGCTGTGAGCGTCCCCACCACCCGCCTGCCCCTGGCCACTTTCCAGCACAGGAGAGGAGTTCTACGCTCTCCTGTGCAAGCACCACACCGGCACCATCTCCTCCCTTGGCCAAAAGTGCAGATCTCGGGCATCTGAGGCAGACCACTGCTGGCCAGAAAGCCCAGTGGGTGCAGATGCTGCCTTTGGTTCCAAGGAGGGAGGGGACAAGCACCCCAGGTAGAGCAAGGAGCAGAGGGGCCACTTGTCTGGGCATGCCCACCTCTTCTGAAATGCTTTTGCAATTGCTTTCCAAGCTCAGTACAGTGTCCACCATATCCCACCTCAAGCAGGACCAGTGTTTTGGCAAGGGTTAGCACAGACAAGCCCTTTCATGGCATGGCTTCACCCTACAAGCACCGCAACTAAGTGGCCAAGCCATGGGCCTGGCTTTCCTCTGGGCACCTCAGAAGCCCAACTAAACCCCCATGAGATCTGAATCTCCCTTCAGGAGTGCCCTCCTCCACCCACTGGGTGCCGAGAGCTCATGGATTAACACCCTTCATGGTATAATTAATTATATTTAATGTTTTCTTTGCCTTCCAAAATTGCCTCCCACCTTCCCTCCGCAGTTTGTGTGATGCTGGTTCCTGGACCAGCTACCCAAAACCTGCCAGGTCTCCCACTTGGGTGGGCTGAGATCGTAGAATTGTAGAATCATAGAATGCTTTGGGTTGGAAGGGACCTTTAGAGGTCATCTAGACCAACCCTCCTGCAGTGAGCAGAGATGTTTTTATAGTTATAAACTATAAAACCTCAAATCCATAATCCTGGAGGATGTGGAGATGCGATGCCTCCAGTCCCCCATTTTATCTCTGGCCTTGAGGCAGCATGTTGGGATCAAGGATGGGCACAACTGCTACAGCAGGGACCTGGACACCCTTGACATCTCTGGTTGGGTTGCACTCGAGCTTTCCCTGGCGCTCCTCTGATGCCCAACCCAGGCACCGCATCCGCTTTTGCTATCGGCTCCTGGTTGCGAGCTGAGCCTTGCAAATCTACACATTCCTCCTTGCTTACACACCGCAAGCTTTATTTGTTTTAATCAAAGGGGCCCCTGATAATTATTAACATATTTAATTATTTTTACTCTGAGTCACTCAGCTCGGGCGTGGAGTGATCACAAGGATTACTTTACTACAAAGACCGGGCCCTGGAGCATTTGCACCACCAAGTAATTGCCCTTCACAGATGGAGCTCTCATTGATGCCTGCCTCGCAGCCTGCCCTTCCTCCCAGTTTGAGCTGCTTTTTGCTTTGCTGGCAAGTGCTGGCCTCAAAAGGAGCAAAATTGGGCACATTCAGACAATTTGCAGGGCTAAGGCTTTGCATGCCAGGGTTGCTAGCTCCGGGACAGAGCTGGCAGGGAATGATGTTCATCTGAGCTGGGCTCCAGCCCTCCACCTCATGAGGAGGTGTTAGTCCATCTGCCCCCCCCCTCCCCAAATTGCACCAACCCGTCCAGCACCTCCTGCTCCAGGCTCACCGGCATTTTACGTGGCCTCACACCAGCAATCAGAGCGCACCGCAATTAGTGGTGTTTGTCTGAGGAAACTCATAACTCTGCACTTCCACATGATTTATGAGGTTCCCCAGCCCAGGCTGGCCCGTGCGCTACGATCGTTCCCAGCCCCGGCAGTTCACGGCGAGGCTACCCAGGGCGGTCCGGGTGTTTTTCCTCCCCTGGTGTCCATCAGGGCTTTGCAGGGAAGCGCTACCCTTGGCAAATGCCCCCCATGAGCCCCCAGGGTCTGGCAGCTTCGGTTGGGGCCCAGACCCATGTGTCTGGGGTGCCTTTGCATTGGGACGCATCTGCACCATGCTAAGAAAGCTTGGTTCCTGTTCTCTCCTCCATGTCCCAGGACTTTCTCCCCAAAATAAGTCAGGACCCTGTGATCATGGATCCCACAGGGCAGCCTTTTTCCTGAGCATCCAACATCCAGGAGAATCCATGTAGCTGGCGAGCAAGAATTACTTTAACTCTCTGTCCTACCAGTGATGCAGGATTGCATTAGCCAAATCTGTAGATACAAGAAAACGGAGGGAGCGACTCAAGGATGCACAAAGGAGGCCTTGGCAGGGCTGGGAACTGAGCAAAAATCTTCAGACACCTTAAAGAAGATGTTGGCCCTTGTTGAAATCTGTATTTAAGAATAAGTTTTTGGTTAAATACATATATAAATATTTAGAGAAAGGAAGAGGTGGAAAGAAATACGTTTCACAAACCAAAAACTGCACAATTTTAAACAAATCAAATCTTTTAATAAAAACCAGAACACTGATGCTACTTTAAAAGGACATAAGATAAGGGCTGGTCTCTGCTTTCCCTGGAGGGAAAAGATTGGAAAATAGTGATCAGGCTGTTCCTACTAAGGTTGGGCTCTTGCTCAGAAAGTTTTTTTTGGTTTGGGTTTTTTTTTTTTTGTCCGAAGTGTTTTATCAGCATTTTAGCTCTAATAATAGCAGCACTTCTTTTGTCTTGGCTGTTTTCACTGAAGACTCATGGGACCAGAGCTGGTGTCCCGGCATGTAAAGGCTTGTCCCCTCCAAAGCCCCTTTCTAGTCTTGATCAAGCCTTTGGATGGGCAGCGATCACCCCAAAATCCTTGTATTTTTCGTGTTGTCTTGTCCCTCTAAAGCTTTTGTGCGTTTCTCCAAGCAGCCCCCCAAAGCCTGGCAAGCTGCCTGCAAGACCCCGTAGGCAGGAGGTGCACGGGGAGGGGTCAGAAGAAGGTGTGTTTGGAGCTGATTTTTGCTCCTGTGCCTTAAGCACAGCCTGGACCCTGTGATGGCCACCCAGCACCTCTCACCAAGCACTATCTCAGCCTCACACCCTGGCCACCCAGCACCTCTCACCAAGCACCATCTCAGCCTCCCACCCGCTTTCCTGGGGCTGTTTAGCAGCTACAGTCCTGCTTGCTTTGGACACAGCAGAGAAAAAGCAAATGCATAAGTGTAGGTTGAATTCCTAAGCTTGGCTCCATCTTTACTCAGTACAGGGAAGAGTGGGATTTGGGAACATAACATAATTGCAAAATAAGAGGGACTCCTCTTGTTTAGAGATGCTACATGCTGAGGTGAGGGATAAATTGGAGAACAGTGCCCAGGTCCACTTGCAGATGCTGCCATGGAGGAAGAGGGACTTCCCCAAAGAGGCAGATGACAGCAGCTGGAGGGTGCCACGGGAGGCTGGAGAGAAGCATGGGGAGAAACACCTGGGGGCCCAAAAGTGCAGGAGGTGGGAAGAAGCATCATAGAATCATAGGATGGTTTGGGTTGGAAGGGACCTTTAGAGGTCACCCAGCCCAACCCCCTGCTGTGAGCAGGGACATCCTCAACCAGAGCAGGGTGCTCAGAGCCCCGTCCAACCTGGCCTGGGATGTTGCCAGGGATGGGGCATCGACCACCTCTCTGGGCAACCTGTGCCAGTGCTTCACCACCCTCAGTGTAAAAAATTTCTTTCTTATGTCTAGTCTAAATCTATTCTTCTTTAGTTTAAATCCATTATTCAGGAAGAGCCATCTCTCCTGTTTGCTCCAGTTGCAGCAGCTGAGCATCATCTCGGGACATGTCAGGATCTCAAAATCACTGCATTACTCAAGCCTGGGTTATTTTTGATCCAGACCGTCTGTCTGAGCTAATTCCCAGCTTGCATGAGCAACCGTCCTGGCAAAATGGAATGAAAGACCATGAGTGGTGACTCTCTCATTACTGCTGCTGCTGAGAACAGATGCCATCACAGCATCCTCTGCTCCCCGCTGCTCCCCATCCCCTCTGCAAACCACCAGACAAAGCTCCTTTATGGCAAGGCCAGAGCAGGGAGGGGAAGAAACAGGGCCATTAAAGCCGAGACTATATTAAGCCACGGAAAACCACAAAAATAAGTGCCTGCAATCTCAGCAGCGCTAAACCTGTCCACTGACTTCCCCTCCGAAACCAATCTCAACCTGACCCGAGTGGGAAAACGCCTGTAGCCGTAACCACCCTGTCATGAAAACACAAAGCGAGGCATTTATCTGAGTGTTTGATTGCACAGCTCGGCGCTGTGATTTGCTCCACTCTGCAAAATAACAAAGCCAAGACGCTGCAGGTAACAGTCAGGCCAAGAAGTCTGAGAGTTCCATTCCCTACAAGTGAGTTTTGGCACAGTAGCTACTTCACACCCAATTAATTACTTCAGCACCAGATTATACTTGCAGGCTCCAATAGAAGTGATAATAGGAACCAATTAAATTAATTTATATTTACTTTGTAAGCATATTTTCCTTTGGTAAATCTTTGCTTTAATTTGACAGATTGGACTCCAGCATTTTGTTTTTGTTAAGAGATACGGCCCTAAATCCAGAGGAACAAATCCAAACCTGTAAAACCAAGAAGTTCTTCCCTTTCAGGTTCAAAAACATGTAGGACATGAAGTTAAAAAGAAAAAAAAAAAAGAAAAAAGAAGAATGTATGCGCGTGCCTGGACTAATAAAAACATACTGTGAAATGTGCGGGGAGGTGCCACTGTGTCTTGCTGGAAGAACGTGAGCGTGAGCTGGGTTGGAGGTGGTGGTTGGCGAGATATCCATGCCAGAGCTCGAAACTGAGATAAACTTTCATGTCGCAGTGGGCAGGCTCACAAAAGAGCTCTCATGGGAGAGCGCCACGTTTTGCTGTCACCTGCTGTCTGGGAACTGGCTTGGTAAGTGCAATGGGTTGAAATGGGATGGTGCCAGGTTGTGCCATTATATTTTGGCATAAACCTTCAATGGTTAAATACTTCTGTGTCGTGGTAGCATATGAATGTCTGCTCCTTTTGCACCCAGTTTGGATGTCTCTACAGCACATTCATCCCAGAATAGCTTAAGCCCTTTGTGTCTTTCGTGAACTCCATATAGGACTCAGAAATGAATGATTTATAAACCACTGCACTATCTCATCCGTGTCTTGGGGAACAACCCTAATAAAGGATAGCACCAGTCAGCTAAAGAGTGGCCTGCCAGAGACAGAAAAAGCCACAAAACCAGACCTGTGCCCCAGCGTGTGATGCTGTACATTTATGTCCTTGTTAGCATTCCCTATCCCACCAGCAGCCCTTCCTTCCTCTCCTTTTGCCCTCTGGCACTGTCCTCACAAGCCTCTGAGGGTTCACGAAGTGAAGACCTTCTTGTCAGCCCGGTGAAACCGTTCCTGAAATGTTTAAGGCACCTTCTATCCTTTCTTCTCCTCTCTTCTCTCTTGAGCATCTATCACAGGGAAGTGCCACTCTAGCAAAAACCATCCTTGGAAAATCAAACCTGGGGACCTGCTGGAGCCCTCCACTGCTGCAGGACAGGCTGGTCTGGTGGTTTCCCACAAGCTTCAAGCAACAGACTGGGAATTGCAGTGTGAACCACGTTGTCCCTTGTTAAAAACCTCTGTCGAAGTTGGTAGTGTCTTTACAGTGGCTTCCATTGGTGGCTTCAAATCACAGACCCCATTAAAGGCAGCAGAGCTAGGGACAGCCAAGATGACAGCGTGACCCTGTGACTAAGAGATCAGGAGAGACATTTCTTTGCGCTGATGAAGGTGGGCTGGACGTGTGCGGGATGGGAGCAAATGCACATCCTCATGGACCCTCACTTTGTCTACAGGGAGAGAAGCTGGGCTGAAGCCTCTGCTTTCCTCTGAGCTGGCAGGAATGGGGACACAATGGGGAAAACCTGCCCCTTACTTTTCCTGCGGGATGAAAGTCAGGCGGCTCACCAAAGTTGCCAAAGGGTCTTTGGGGACATTTTTAATGTCTTTGGAAAGCCATTGAGCTCCTTTTGGGCTGTGGAAATTTGCTACTTCCAACGTTGCTGTTTTCTCAGCCCAGCATAGCGTGTAGATTTTACAGCCGTAGAGTTGCTACTCATTTTTCACCCTCTGGATGGTGATTTATGGTTCTGAAACAAAGGTTAAACCCTCTTCCTCTCCTTGTTAGTGATGTTTCACATGCTTCACACACAGATCAGTGCTTAAGATTTTGTTGGCCAAGGTCCCATAAAATCCAATTTTCTCTTCATTTTGGGTCTCCCATGGTTTAAGTCTGGGAGATGTGTGGGTATCTCATCTCAGCAGACCCATGAACAAGAAGTCTCCAGTGCAATGCAATAGAGAAGGATCAACCAAAAAAGCATCTGCAGCACAACACAAGTACTCCCATCTCCTCTGGCATATACTGGTGAGGCAATAACATCAGACTGCCACAAAGTGCTGGGTAGGTCCCTGTTTTTGAACATATGAAGGCACATTGCCCACTCTACAGCATGCTTGTGAAGATAGACATGCATTCAGCAGGTCAGCAACCTTGTTTGCTACCCTTCAACTCTTCTGAAAAAAAAAAAAGTCAAGGAAATAAAAACATTGTGTTAAGTGAAGAACATGTTGCATCCTTGCAGTCTAGACTTCCCAAAACCTATTTTAGCTAATTTCCCTTTTCCGACTTGCCATTTTCCCTTTTAAAGCTCAGCTTGCTTTCTGCTGGTGACTGCGATGGAGAACGCAGAGACACATGGACAGTCTCTCTGGCATTAGCTGCTGCATTCCCATGGGGCTGGGCTGTAGGTGGGGTCATCACTGAAAACCAGAGGCTGGTCCTGAGCTGAAGGCACCAATACTGCTTTGTGCATCCCATGACCCATCTGCTGGTGGTGTGTGATGGATGAAGCTGCTGCGGGTGGTCGGTGTCCTGAAGCTAGAGGAAGGCTCCAACATGCGGTTCTTTGTCCACAGTGAGACACTTAACTGCTTTACCACCACACCCCATGAGCCATTGTTATACTTGGCTTATTCTTCCACCAGATGCAGGTTTTCTGTTTTAAAAGAGAACTTAAAAATGAAAACTATGCGAGGAGAGATTTACAGGCTGTGTTACCACTGGGCCAGGCAGTGAGGGCCTTAAGAACTGAAGTCAGTCTGCACAAATATTCAAGTTGTGCTTTTCACCCTCCGTGAACTCCATCAGATTGACTGAGAATAGCCTCTGTCCTCTCCTGTCTACTGCAGTTAAATTTAGACATCCTTTAGAGCAAGAGATGAGACCTAGCCAGGCTGTGCCAGAAGAACCCCAGAAGGGAAAATGTATGAGCCACCATTTCTGGGACATGCTCAGCAAGCGATGAGGATATCACATTATCATTTCTGTATCTTCTCCAGCCCTTCCCCATCCTTAGTGGAAGCCTCCTGTGAGCCCTGAATATGTAACTGCTTCTTCCTCTGGCTCGGTCTGAAAAGCTAGTTTCTGCCTTAATAATTTTAGGAGAGGAGATGATGTTATCAAACAACATGAACATTTTAACACCGTCAAAGGCCCACACCAGACTGAGAAACGAGACTCCTGGGTTGTTTGAATTTTTGCCTCTTCACCCCTCACCCTTCTCTCTGCTTAGGTCCCTCATTTATATTGGCTGCATCAATAAAAATCTGGTTTGTAAGTTGTCCAAGCTATTGCTATGTCAACCTATTTTGAAAGGCCCCCCAAAAAAGTGAGAAGTCACAACAGGTTTCAAAAGCCTAGGAAAAACAAGTCTCATGCTAGATGTCCACCTGCTTCATTTACTGAGGGAAGGTCAAGAGGAGGCTCAAGAAGGGTAGAAGTTCGTCCTCAGGAGAAAACACCCAGAGGCAACTGAGCCTTGTAGTCTATCAGAGGTCTAAGGCCGGAACCTAAAAGCAGACATATTTCATTTCAAAATGAGGCACAGTGCTTTAGCAGTGGGAATGATTAAGTGTTGAGACAAAATACCAATGAAAGTAGTAGATTCTTCCTCTTCAGATATTTTCAAATTGTGAGCAGATGCCTGCTGGAACAGAGGTTTTAGCCAAGCACAAGTTATTGGGTTCCTTATTGGAGTATGCAATTTTATGGTCCATATTATATGGAGCTCAGAATAGATGATCTTATGGCCCATTGTGACTTTAAAATCTAAGAAACAGGTAGTTCTGGATCGAAAGGAGCCAGGTTTCCTCTGGATTTGTGTCTTGAGGCTGACTGACTCTGCTGCCTAAGAAGACACAAAATCCGATTGAAGCTTTTCTCATTTAACAGCCGTGCTGTTAAAAACGCAGACTCTATTTCCAGGTTGAATTTGTCTGGCTTCGGTGTGGTTATGGGTCTGCCACTCTCTGCTTGACTGGCTAGAAAGCCTTGCTCTCTGAGGGATACCAGGCAAAGCTTCTTTGGCCTCTAATCTCCTTCAAGGGTGGTTGAATGTGGCCAATGGAGTCGGATGCTCTTATAGCGGGAGTGGACAGACATGAGCGCACACACGCACACGCTCACAGTCTGACAGAGAGAAGATTGCAATAGCTTCATCTCTCCAGGCTAAAAATAGAGAATAATGCAGGTTAACATTAAATTAAAAGAAAATTTATCTCTTCGGGTGGAGGTTGATACGTTTGAGAACATCCTCAGTCAAAGCATTTGCCTCTGATGGCAGGGGACAGAGTCAGATGACCCTGAAGATCTTGTCATGTCTTTTGGGCTTACAGACTAAATATTCATGTCAGCCTGACTGTATTTATTCTTGGATTTGTAAAATGTGAGAGTCATTCAGTGCAGAAATCTGGTCCCTACTCAGTTTTCATGAGAGGTTGGCAGCTCAGCCTCTAAAAATAAAAGCTCAAGCGGTATTCACTGTCCACATCATCTGGGCCAGTTAGGATTCAATTAAGAGCATTTCTGGGCTGTATTTTAGGAGTTACTGTCTGTCAAGATTTTACCTTGGGGTTCTTGGGTTAAACCTTCCTGTCTCAGTGTCGTGCTGTGTGGAATAGCTTTGCTCTTTGAAGGAATCCATCTCCCTGTCTTTCCCCCCACACCCTCCCACAGACACGAGGGTGAGCTGATTTTTGGTATGTAGTAATAACAATTTGTCAGGATGCCAAGTTCAAAGCCTCTAACCTACTGCCAATGCGAAGCCCAAGAGTGAGGTCACGACTAATCTCAGACTTCTGACCTCCCAGTCACATCCACCATTACTGGATCAGAGGAGAGAAGTGGAAGGGCTTATTTTGAAAGGTTTTATATTTCAGGTGAGGTCAACAAAAGATTTGCCCAGATGGAAGAAATCAAGAGGATAATATGGAGCATATTAGGAAAGATGAAAGGCGTCGTGTAAAGCAATCTCCTTCTTAGCCTAGAAAGGAAAGTCTAACTACCAGGGTAACCTTCCGGTAATGGCAAATAAGCCCAAGCCATCAGAAAATGTAGCAGAAACCAGGCATTGTTCTGGAGGAAGCAACGCAAGCTTAGAGATTCAGAGTGATGCTGCTGAGATTTTCAAAAGCTCCTAAACAGAGTAGGCTTCAACCTCTTAAGCCAGTGGGATTTAGGTGCCTAGACACCTTTGAAAATCCCATGAGGCATCTTTCTGCATTTTGAGGAGCGTGCACTGCTCGGTAACCCCAGCCTGGGGGCCCGATTTGCTGCAACTCTGTATCTGAACACTGAAAAATATGGGCCATGTGGAAATTAAAAATATTTCGGGACTCTGCCTACAAGAACCAGAGCACTCATGCAGCACCCAGTCCCATTTCAGCCCATTGGCCACCTAACAGGCCTGGTATCGCCAGGTCATTCTGCAGAGACGTGTTCCCAGCCATACTGGGAGCCTGTAACAGACCTGGGAAGAAAAAATTTCCTGACTGCCAGCTCCGAGCCATCGACAAAATGGGAAAAGGACCAACAAAGTAGATTTCCATTTCTGGAACCACCTTCTGGACCAGTGATGGAATTTCTGGTGAATGGATGTTTTCTCTAGCAGGAGGTGGGGAAACCCCATAGAAATGTGGCTGCTGTCCTGGGGGCATGGTCAGAGTCCTCCTCTCCCCCAGGTTTCTCCCTGCTGTGCTACTCTTTGCCCCCATATGCTTTCATACAGCTTCTCTTCCACCCGGATTTGCCCCAGTCCTGATGCACTGGACAAATTGGAGAACTAGTGAGTCCATTGCTGGGGATACACCACTTGGATTGGAAGTGGCTTGTGTTGGCATTCAAGACCATGTTTCATCTCATAGCAAGATTACATCAATAGAAGATTATGTCCTGGGCTAAAAGGATAAATTACACAGGAAAGAAGCCAATACACCCATTGTAAGAATGAAACAGAAGTTTTGTTAATCCAAGGTAATCGAGACATGTGAACACTGGTGGACACCCAGTTCTTCGGGCCATTGGAAGGGGATCTCAGCCCCAAAGGGCATTTGTTGCTCTATCCAAAGCACTCTGAAAGGACTTGTACAAGAGATCCCATTTTCCATTCCTTGGACACTTTTGTTAATGTTTTGGACACAGACAAGTAAGGGGAGACGATCCTTTCAGCCTCTGTGCGCATGGTCTTGGGTTAGCTGGGCCATTTTCAGCTCAGAGCAGATAACTGCGCTTTGTGGAATTACCGTATTTGTGTTGCATTTATCAGTATAAACACAAATGTTGTTACAGGCATATGTTAAATTAAAGACTTTTCCATACGAGTTCAAATGTGTATCATAGCCAGTGTCGTAGTTAATTCATTGTTTCCTGGAGTTTTCGCAGGCCTGGGCTAGAAAATAAGTCACATTTTGTTACAGATGAAATGGGACACGTGAAGGCTGCAGACGTTTCCCAGCTCATCCCTGTGAAATCTGCTTTTAGCACCTCTTCCCCTGACTTCTTGTGGAGCAGCCCCCAGACAGGAGAAGGGTGTGTTGCCTCCTGCATGAAAATAATAATCTGTCAGCACAGAGCGTGGCAGGTGGTTTGTGTACAACTCCTATGCTGACCAAGGAGCTCTCCCGGATAGATGAGCCTGCCACGTCTCAGGCAGATGACCACTGGACCTACACCAGCAAGATAAGCAACATGTTTGCTATTGCAATCCAAAGAACCTTCAACCCGTTGCAGAAATAGGACTATAAATTACAGTGGAAATGAGTCTTAGCAGGAAATGTGGGTTGCTGTGTCCAAAAATAACAGCAATAGCACTGTGAAAACAGAGTAGTTGATAGGAGGGGAGTACTACTCGAGATGTGGATTTTTGACTCCCGTTTTACTCATCCCATTGGATTTCAGTGGGAATATTGGCAGGGTCAGGAACGGTCTGTCATCGGGAGCATCCTGAAGTCCTGAATCATCAGGGGACAGATGCACACTCCATTGAGGCATCGCTCACTGGGCTCGTTGGATAAAGCTAGTTACCAAAGGACTGAACCCAAATCTTTTGGGACAAGTTCATCCTTTATATAAACCAGAAGGGTTTTTTTTTTTTTATTACCTTCCAACCCATTGCATTTCACTCCAAATGCACAGGGACCCATTTTCTGTAGCTTGTTTTGCCTGGTTGCTGTCTTGAAGCTTTTCCCAGTGGTGGCACACAGTTGTCTTTCTTATAGATTACTAACAATGAAAAGGGCACATTTTTTTATATAGCAAAGCCCAAGTGCTTTGTCTGAATATCTGATACATTTCTTAGGAAGAAATTATGCCCTGCACTTACATGGAGTGCAGTAAAAGGACCGTCCCTTCCATTGCTGACTCGTGGCATCCTATTGCATTCAAATTCACATTGCCATTAAAAAACAGCAACTGGTCTTTACTCTCTCCCTGTTGCCAGGTTGTTGTTTGCTAAAATATTGCCTGCCTTTGAAATGGTAATCATAACATAACCATGAGAGAGATGGGGAAGAAGCCCAGTTACAGTATAAAGGCATATTCTAATGAAATCCTTGCCCAGGGGAAAAGCAGTAGGTGATGTTCCCCTGAAGCTATGACACAAATCTTCAGTCTTCAGTTGTCCTTCTCCTTTCCCACCTGCTTTGATCAGTGAAACCATTTACATTATTATTGGTTTATTTATAATTTTCCTTCGTATCTGCTCAGATGAAGAGGAAGAGGTACGATCTCCTCCATTACAACTATGTATTCCTGGATTGATTTTGCTCAGAAAATAACATGAAATATTTTTAGAAAGGCAAGCAGTGAGTGATTTAGGTTTTCCCATTAAGAAAAGATGTGAATTACTGAGTTGTTATAAATTAGCCTAATGTGATTTAAGCAGAACAGAGTGGAAATCAGGACTTGTCAATTTTCTTCTTCCTTAGATGTAATGGAAGATGGAAATGACAAAATAAATATAAAAAAATCTGATATGATACAACAGAGATGCTGACAGAATTAATCCTCAGTTGTGCTGGTTATTATGCAAACGGCTTTAACACTACAGAAAAAAAAGACTCCTACTTGTTTTACTAATTTTTCAAGTTCCAAAATGTTAAGAAAAAAAAGTGAACAGTAACTGCCGTTATTCAACCAGTTTCTCCCATGGGAAGCTTCGAGCACTTCAATCAACTTCCTCAAGCACTGGTTTTTGAATCTGCAAAATCACATTTCTCCACCACAGAGCAAAGAGCTGGACTTAAGAAAGGCCACCTCCCCAGCTCAACTGGGGATTTTTTTTGGAGCCCAGGTTGATGTTTGAAATGAAAGTGCTTTAAGCAATGCTACTAAACCCAGATAGCTCCAGAGATATCAGCGTGGGAAGGACTGGGAGAAGCATGCGCAATTCTGTGTTACTGTCTGCCTACCCCCAGTGACGGCTCAATTTATAAAGGCAAAATTACTCATCCCGTAGCAATATGTTTGGCACGAGCGAGAGGAACTCACGCTTCTGTAACCAAATGCCCTGGCGAGCAGCAGAGGCATTGGGAAGGCTCGGCTGAGTGATTTTTGCTTGGCTTCACTTTGGCACCCATCTCCAGCTCCCACTGAGCCCACATTAAATGGAGCAAAAAATCAAACTGTTTCATACTTACTTCAAAGGAGGCAAGTTTTCACAGCTCCCAGGTCATTTCTAACAAGCTGTGCCTACAGCTAGGTCCCTTCTGGTTCTGGCACAATTGCCTGTCAGCTCTTCTACCAAAAACCAGTAGCCCATGACTGATGGTGTATAAAATGAAATGTTGCTTGCTCTTTTTCTTGGTTTTCCTTGCTGAATGCAAAGCCCACTGTAGGTTCCTTTGTTCTCGGCAAGAATGGAGATTAATCATTTTTAAAATGAAAGGCAGGATTTGAAAGACCCCCATTTGAGATGAGCTAAGGTGATTGCAAAGTGGGCTGCAGGAGTGGTGGGTAAGCGGTCTGATTTTTTTCTCCTGGCTATTTGCTTTTATTGTATGAAGCAGACACTAGGGACTGTGCGCAGCGAATCTCAGCCAGGCTGAAATTAGTGTTTTCACCAACTGAATATCAAGTTGCGTCTGCTGAGGATCAGCATTCAGCACTGCCACTGTGCATTTCACAGCACATTAATTAATCTGGAGATCACATCAATATACTCGTGATCCTGACAGTACTGCAATATCATGCTTTGGCCATCTGAACCTGAATGCAGTCTGACATTTCATGCAGATGCACCCAGGACCCAGACCTCCTGCACCACTGATGGTTCTGAAAATGTCATGTTGATAATGCAGGTCCTGGTGGAGCCTGTCATGACTGACACAGCTCCAGGGGCTTTTGTAGCTGTGGTCCACAGCTCCTGCTAGACTTCTTGCTGTTGCCTGGTTGGCCTTAGATGCAACCCGTGGGCAGAGCATCTGGCACCAGCTTGTCCCTGAGTAGTTGAAGGTCCTTGCTGTGCATCTGCATTACTTAGGGTCAATACCACCAGATCCAATCCTTCATTTCTTTTTCCATGGTCCCTACAAGGAGTGGATAGACTGATGTAGATGACCCATTTGGTAATGATACGAAAGAAGAGAAGAGAAGAGAAGAGAAGAGAAGAGAAGAGAAGAGAAGAGAAGAGAAGAGAAGAGAAGAGAAGAGAAGAGAAGAGAAGAGAAGAGAAGAGAAGAGAAGAGAAGAGAAGAGATTATTTCCGTTGGAAGGGACCTACTGTGATCATGTAGTCCAACTGCCTGACCAATTCAGGGCTGACCAAAAGTTAAAGCATGTTGTTAAAGGCATTGTCCAAATGCCCTTAAACACTGACAGACTTGGGCACTGCCTTGTTATTTCTTAGCCTGGAGTTTGTGGAAGGAAAAAGCTATAATAAACCTACTTCAATTCTCCTCCTGCTCATCTTTGGGATCTTTTGTACAATGTCAAGCTCCATCCCCTGCTGTGATGGGACCAGTTCGTGGGAAGTTTTGGACTTCAACCCAAAGAGTGATTCAGCCTTTCCAGTCCCAGACCAAGCAGCTGCAGCCTTCCGTGCCAGCAGTATTAGCTCCCTGAAACCAACCTCCCATCCCCAACAACCAGCAACACAAAGAAAAGGAAGTCCCTGATGCAAACACAGCATTAAACAAACCTCTCAGAACTATAAAGTACTGCATTATCATCCTTTAAAAACAGGGACAGGAGTTGCAAACTTTTAAACACTTTCCCATACACAAAGGTCAAAATCTTTTACAGCCTATGGCTATTATGAAAGCCAAATATTGGGAGGATAAGCTATACAAGTGATGCCATTTAAATCATAGTTGAAGGTGTTCCCAGCCCTCAGTATTGTGGTGGTGATACCAAGGTACCCATGTTGGCCAGGTGGCTTAGCTCATGAGCTGTATTTATCCCAAACGGGTGTTATGGTCATGGAGAGATCTGAGAGTTAATGGCACAGATACAGGGCCAGGCTTGTGTGGGAATACAATGAAATCTGAAAACTATTACATCTTGTTGGGCTCCGCATCTTGCCTGGCCACACACAGGTCTATTTAATACCTTCACGGATCAGAGTCTGCTGCGAGATGACTGACATCACTCAAGGTTTGCAGCCGAGTAATCGAGACCCAAGCCTGGAGGCAGTGATCTAGTCTTTCACATTTTGGGTGTTAACAACCTTGAGAAATGTAAAGTTACAGTAGATAGTGGCCATTGGAGGTTTTTATGTTAACACACAGAAAATATATAAAAAAGGTACAGGAGGAGCAAAATTGTTGTTCCAAAATGGACTGCCTCCATTAAGGTGCTGGCTGATCGCATACATCCATACTCTGTAGTGCCAACTCCTTCCCCTCATGCAGTTGTATTTCCCTTTGGCTTTCTTCCCCAGTGTAAATCAGCCAGAGTCTGGCTCAGTGCTGGTGTCAGGTATCAGCCTGGTGCTTGGTTTCAGCGCAGCTCCTCAAAGTTTACCATAAATACAGACAGAGTGGCGTAGGGAAGCAGCAGGTGGACGGCATTTCTTCCCCAGACCCTTGGCAGCTAGCTGGGACTCTTGTGACAGGGCTTTCAAATAGTGTTGAAAAAACCCCCCTTCTGAATACAATAATTTTAGTTAACTAACTAGCTTGGAGAATACCAGAAGACATACAGTTGAGATAGCAATGCTTAAAGATAATTTAAAACTCAGTTTAAACGCATTAGAGTTCCTGTGTTCTGTCTGTTGTTTTGTTCTGACGCTGGTTTAAGATTGGATGGGAGGCTTCTTCCATAGAGGAAACCCAGTGTATGACTCGGGTCTGGGGGGGCAGAAGCCATTTGATGAGTTTCCCTTTTCTGTTCTCACTTTCTTCTTCACAGTGTTTTTTCACTAGAAAATAAACGTGCCTGAGGAACCACAGCTTGCTCTCTTCCCCATCAAACCATCATACTCTCCATGTACCACAGGTGATAAACTCCGTCTTTTTCCCATAGCAAATAACCTTCTTCCCACCTTCTTTCTTTAATTACTGAACAGCTTGCACTTAACTTTTCTTTTCCTTCAGTCAATTAACATATCTAGTTAAACTCCAAGCACTTGCTCGCGAAGTGTAGCCACTGCAGAATTTTGTTGCTTCTGTTTCAGACCTGCAGAAGGCCTGGTGTGATGGAAACCTCGCCTACTAATCAGTAGCATGTTGGTATAATAAGAAATGTTCTCCCTACCACAGACCTTGCCTAGCAGGAGACATCCTTACAGCAGAGCTGAGTGTGAAGACTTCTGTCCTTCTTTTTGCCTGAAATGGGGTAGCAGATGCGGAGAGCATCTGTGGTCCATCCCTGCAGACGTGCCACCTACAGGGTTATCATGACTGCCCGTGTCTGGGTGTCACGTTTATCGTCTCTGCCCCGTCACCTGTCTGTCCTGTCCAAGAGAAGTCCTGTAACCCTGCCAGCTCTGCTGCTGCAACTCAATAGCCCATGAGCTGTTGAAGGAGGATTTGGCTGGGAGCTGGCAGCTAACCTGTATGGGGTCCACCACATGAAGGAAGAGAGTTGAGGCTTGGGTGATACCATCCAAAATTATCTTCAGTTGGCCTTTCTGGGACTGGAGTCTTTGATCATTGCAGAATGCAAAGGCAAATCTACAGCTTTAAGAAGGTGAGAATGCAGAAGAGATGACCAAAACCAATAACAAACAAAATCTAGGACCAGGGGAGTTGCTGTGCTATTTTGACCAACATTTGACATATTATCTTCAATAGTGGTCACTGCAAAATACTCCGGGCAAAAATGTAAGAAACACCATAGTTATGGGACTCACCCACTCCACAAAGACCCAACAAATCTGAGGTGGAGTGTAGCTCTCAGGCAAGAAGAACTCTATTTCTTTCAAAACCTTGATGATCTCTTTGAGGAGACAGCCACTCACCTCTGAACTTTGCTGAGATCTCGGAATTAGATAACTAAAAGGGAAAAAAGAGGCAGAATTTAAATGTTTGAAATATCTGCAGCAAATTCCTGCCCCCAGGCTCATGCTCAGAGACAGGTCTCTGCTGCTACTTGTCAATTAAATTCTTACTTGAATTGTTTAGTATATTGCTAGTGAAGTTCATTTCCACAGGTTAAATCCTCTGGAGGCCTTTAGCGGTTAGAAATGGATTGGGGACAGGGTCCCACAGAAGTGGCCTGTGTTGGTAAAGAAGGGGATGAGGCAGCAGACCATGAGAAAGAGGTGAGGAGGAGCTGATAAGAGGAGAGCAGGGAAGGAGGAGGAGTAGCTGCCCTGAACGGGAGTAGGTTGAGATGTTGGAGATTCACAAAACAGCCTGTGTAGGCTTGTTTAAAGGCTCCCAAGTCTTGACATGGAGGCACCTGAGAAATCCCAGGGCCATGTTAGCTGTGACTGGTGGACATTTAATAGGA
The DNA here is from genome assembly GCF_030463565.1 of Pelecanus crispus. NCBI lineage: Eukaryota > Metazoa > Chordata > Aves > Pelecaniformes > Pelecanidae > Pelecanus > Pelecanus crispus. The sequence goes on from NC_134643.1 coordinate 224,183,107, forward strand.
GAAAGTGAACTCTGCACAGGAGAGGGTCAGGAGCTGCTTCCCCACAGGGATTATCTGGGACCAAAGCTGCTGCTGCTCAGTAAAATTTATGGGTAGATCCAGGCAAGTGTGGCAGCCATTCGCAACACAGCCCGACAGATCAGAGGCTGCTGTGCGGATGGCATGGGCCATCACAACCATTGCAAACTGTGCATGGGTGGTACATGGGTTAGAAGAAGACATGCACCTGCTTCTGTGCATTTAGCACTGGTAGCCCTGGAGCCTTTCTCCACCCAGGACCAGCAGCACCCAGTAACTTCATCCACCCAGTAACCCACCAGGCACCCGGAGACCTCCTGCCTGCTGGAGATGCAGGGACGTGCTGCAGGGGAGGGGAGCAACGCTGTCGCCATCTCCCTGGGATCCCAATGTCTCTGCCAGGAACACTGCTAAGGGAAGGCTGGTGGTGGCAGTGGTTTTCTGACCCACCAGGAAGTGGGTTGGAGATGTGTTTCCCACCAAACAGCACTATAATCCTGTAGTCATTTTGGGTTCAGATATGCGGGTCGATAATCTTTAATTTACGCCGCAGGACTGACACTCACATCACAACATCCTGCAGAGGGTAATTTATTTAAAGGGGAAAAGATGAATATTGTGGAAGAAGGGATGGGGGAGAAGATGATGTACCTGCATGGCACTGAAAGCCAATGGTGGATGCAGGGAATTTAAAGAAGAAGCTGAACTCATTTCCTAGCAGTAACCCAGGGACAGGAGAACTGAATAGCCGTGAGATGATGGCTTTGCCAGCCACAGGTTTGTATTGTTATAACTCTTCTGCAGTTGAACATTCTGGTGTTACAGGTAGTTGACACAGATGTAAAAGTTATTGGTTGAACCCCACCCCCCCAACCCCTCTCTCTATTTCAATCTTTTTCTTGTTGCATTTCAAGAATTTTTTTGCCTCATTCTGTTTATTCATCCTGCTTCAGTGTTGGATGTATGTGAGTTTCTTGCCACAAATGCCTCCTTGTTTAAATGTCGAGATTGACTATTTAGGCGATTATCAGCCTCAGGAAGAAATTAAACACACTGTGATAATGTGCCATGATCCTGGCACATTCTCTCCATGGTAGTGGATGTTTATGCAGATAGCAAGAGCATCAGGAATTAAAATAATTAGTTTTCATGTTACAAAGAAAATCAGAGATTCTGCAGGCAGGTAAATTTTAATTCTCCAGTACAAATCTGATGTAAAACTCCAATTGCTTTTTTACAGGGAATGTTGTTTTATTTTTAGTGTGTCATGGTGTTTTTTCTTTGAGGGTGCCAGAAGGATTTCTGAACACAGAGACCAAAAATTAAAATACTTGAGCTTTCTTTTCAGAAGAAAAAAAAGTGGAACTTTTGAATAGAAGCAAACAAAAAAAGCGTAGATTTTCTTTTTCCATTGAAAAGACTTTTTAATCCCCCCAAAAGGTCTGATGAGGCAATATTTGTACATGTCTGCTCTGGGGGTGTGAGTCAATATTTGCTGGAAGTTAGAAAGAGATTCCTGCTATTGATCCACGTTTGCTTATTCTGGATTTTCTTGCAGTTTTCCTGACACATTTGTTCCATGCCAGAGTCTGAGACAGGACATGGGATTGCTCAGGGGTCTGGTCCAAACTTGGCAGCCCCCCTCACTTAAGCACACTTTACACAGCACAGTCAGGAGGCCAAAACAGGGTCCTGCTAGGGTAAGGTGGATTAAACTGTGAAGGAGAGCTCCGGATGTGCCCAGCTGAGAGCAGAGCTCAGTCCACGCAGCTCTTGGGTGGAGGGTAAAGTCTTGTCCCCACTTGCTTCATGGCAGACCTCCTGCCTGGTCCTGATGGCTGGACTGGGCACTGCATCCCCCCATCTGCATGCTCCAGGTCTGCAAACCATAACATCAAGGCAATCGCTTATAAACACTTGCCAGGAGGGAGTTCAACATTTCTAACACCCTCGTCCATGGGCTGTTTCTTTCACCTGCCACATCTTTTGGCACCATCCTCTTCCATCCTGTTGGTGCTTAGAGGTTCCAAAGCAGAAACACAAGTGCAATCAGAAGGGTTGGAAAAGAAACAGATTGAGCCCACTTTGCTGAGCTCACTGCAGAGGACGGGCTTGAGACACCCGCCTGGAAAGTCTTTTGAGAAAAATATCCACTGCCTATGCCCCTTGCTTAATACTCTTCATCTGGATAAAGTTAACGAAATCCCAACCCTCTCCCAAACACAAGAATGTAGTTAGCAGTTAGCAGAAGGTCAAAATTAATGTCTCTGCGAGAAAATATGTCCCACACATATAAGCGATTTACTTCCCGTAACTTGCGTGCTAGTTGGACTGCGCTGAGCTGTGGGCTGCAGCTCGTTCCTGTGTTTGCACGTAGCATATATGGACAGACCCACACTGAAACACATCCATGGAGCTGTTTTGTTTCCTCTGACCGGACCCAAGAGAAAGCCCCTGCTCCTCAAACCAAGAAAAAAGATAATTGGTAAGAAGCAGCTGTGGGAGGTAGAATCTGTCCTTGGTATGGATAAATGTAGGCCAGGTTTTGAGGCCAAATATACAAGGCAATGTGTCCACCACATTGAGATATGCAGAATTAATTAGGGTCCTACTGCTGAATGCTCGTAACTTTTAGCATCCCCATGCCCTGTGGTAATGAAATACACAGTTTAACCTGGTGACCAAGAGAAGGCCTTAGATTTGAGGACCTTGATAAGAAATGATGTCTCAATCTGGCATAGGTGGGGGCAGGTGAATGTAGTGCAGAAGTCAGGGAGCCTCTCAGTTTGGGGTCAAATAAAACTGTAAGCACATGATGAGCCCTTCTTCCCTCTCTGGCTGCATTCAGGGCAGCTCAGTGGCATCCAAGTCAGACCAAGTGCCCTCTTTGGTACAACCACTGTAAATTTTTGATTGATTTAGGCTGTCGAGCTCTGGACGGTTTCAGAAGACTCAAGTAATGATCTTCATTTTGATGCCTCTCAGCATCCCCCATATAAAGCAAGACTTGTCGTCTCTGAGATTTCGAAGGAGGAGGATGAGCCCTGCTGGCAAAGGTGCTGGGCTGAGACAGAAATCAGGGCGAGTCTAAGCAAAAATGTGTGTGAAGAAAGGTAGCTGGGAGTTAAGGCAAAGGAGGCCAGCCAAAGCTCCTCATCTGAGGATGCACCTCTGGAATACGTCCAGTTTGGCAAGCCAGGGGGAACCTCCTTCATTGTCATCACTGTCTTGAAGCATGACTTGAATCTTGCTTCAATGACTGCTTCTGGGGACAACATTTAGGGTTTGCCCATGGGATGAATGACCTTGGGATGTGAGGGGATGGCAGTGCCCACCTGGTCCTACAGCAGACAGAGTCACACAGGACTGGGGAAATGTTTAGACGGGTAATGCCTGGCCACAGAAAGAGTCAGGAGCAGAGGTAGGAAGAGCAAGAAGCACATGCATCACATTTGCTGCACCCCATGAAGCTTTTTTAGTTGGTGAGGATCTCAAAAACTCCACTTTGTTCAATTTCCTTATAAAAAGGAGGATTGCAGCACACATTTATACAATGGATTTTCACAACTCATATCACAAAATTGTGGGGTGGCCAAATTGTCAAGATTGTCTCCCTACATGTTGCTTTTCACATTCAGCTTGCCTGTCTCTTCAATTTTGGGGATAGCCAAGGAAATTCCCACTGCAGGCAACTGCACAAGGTGCAATACCCATCCTGTTCGTGTGTGTTGTGGGGCTAATATATGCATCAACACTTATCCCAGGAAAAAATTAAGACTCAGAAAGACTTGGAAAGATTGTACTGAGGATTGTAAAATGGGGGGATCACACTATCCCAAAGGCAAGGGCTGCCCTTGACCCCGTGACTGTGCTCACTCACTTGTGCTGACACCAACAAGTTGTGAGGTGCTTTAGAGGGCACCGTTGCTCCTCAACCGGCCCCAACATGAGGGCCAAATCTTCAGGCAGGGCAAATCTATGTGACTGCATGGCACAGGAAACATCAAGAGCTATAAAGCACCTGGGGTCTAGGCTCAAGTTTCCCAGCAGTGACAGCTGGAAGAGACCTAGGAGAATGTTGATCCATTTGTCTCGCTGAGGCAGAATTGCTCCTCACAGTGTATTTTCTCTTGCTCTGCCCTGTCTTATTTTAAAAGCAATGGGATGTTCCCCAAGGTGCTTTTGGGGGGATTCTTTTCAGCTTGCCTTGTCAAGGCTTTTGAAACAGATGAACACGGCGGAGTCAATGGTCGGAAAACCAATCAAACTCCTTAGGTGTGGAAACACAAGGTCGGACCCCCATGAATGGGTCTTTTCAGGGAGCAGTGTTTTCCCTAGATGCAATTCCCATTCCCTCCCCACAGCCCTGCTGGGTTTGAAACTAGTGATTTTCCCTAGCTTTTTGGGCATGGTCCAGCTGTCCCATGTCCCCTTCTCTGTTTTGTCCCATTACAGCCTGGCATTGAATGCTCCAGGGTCAAGGCTGCAGAAGGAAAGACAGAGTTTATTGTTTTTTAGCATTATAAAGATAAATGTGCCCATCAACATGGTTCCACCCACCACTGCTAACCCTTCTGAAGGCATGCAGTGGTGGCCATGAAAAGCCCCTGCAGTCAAAGGGGAAAGAAGCCTTCTTTTCTTCTCTGCGTGAAAATCTATGCCACAGTTCTATGGCATTCATGTCAAATTTTCATAGAATCATGCCAAGCTGTGTTGGCTTTGGGGCAGTGGGGGTTTCAGCCTTCAGTCCTTGTTGTTTGTGCTGTATTAGACCCCGGGCAGCTGGATCCAGCTCTTATTGGGGTGGAGGAGGGGGAGACTTGTGGTGGTTCTCATTGACTAAAAGAACAGTGGTCCAGAAGAGATATGGGAATGCTGACTATAAACCCCACCCAAATTGTTTTAGCAGGTCTGCAAATGCAAGCGTGATGGGGAAAAATTGACCATTCTGTGGGTATGCCGAGGAATGTAAGGGAAAACCAGAAGGATATGGAAGGACCCTGGGCTTGGCTCCACTATATTAATCAGTAGTCAATTTTGTCCTCCTGTAGCCTCCTTGACCCTGAAACAACCCAAAGTGTTTCTTTCTCATGCAGAAATGCCACTGTATTCACCAGTCAAAGGCAACTTTCTTGTGACCCCATTGTATAGTGCACAGCAATTCTGGAGAGCAGACTGAAATACGAAACAAAGAAAACTTGACAGCAGGAATTGGAGGAGGCTAAAATGTATCTCCCCCTGGAAATGGTCTGAAGGACAAGTCTGAGGCTGGCTTTTCAAAGGGCCACATGAGCCAACAGTCTGCATTGGGGCTGCTTTTCAAACGTTACAAGAGAAGGCTTCAAAACCGTCAGAAGGCAAATCTTGAGTTTGTGCCGAAATAGAGGTGGGAAATAGTGGCACAACTGTTGCTGAAATACCCTGATTTTTTTTTCAGACTAAGCAGGGTGGATCATTTGGAGAAGCAGACACATTTTTGGATACTTGTCAGCTCTTGAAAGGCTTATGACAGTTCTTTGCAGCCGGCTTTCTTTCAAAGGCTTGCATAGGAAAGTTATAAAGGAAGGCGTAATTCTAAATCAATGAGTTTCTGCTGCTCATGTGAATATATTAATTTGTGTGTCCTCTACTCATGTGAATATATGACTGCATTTTTTATGTTGCTTTGGAACCAGCTTCTGCTGAAACTGTGTGATTGTGTCTGAAAAGATCTTTTGGGGCCAGAAGATCTGGGATAAAAGCCCTCCCTGCAGGAACAGCAAGCAGTTGTGCTGGTGATCGAATGCGTAGCACGTGGGCGCACTCATTTCTAGCCTGGGGTCTCTGCTGCATCGGCTAACCGCTAGCCTGTTGGCATGATTCAGAGCTGAAGCCTTGGCCGCTGCCAGGGACCACAGCAGGGTCCTGGTGAAATCCAAAACTGGATAATGAGAATTTTGTAAGCCACAAAATATCGCTCCTGCAGACACAGCTGAGCCTGGGCCCGAGCCGATGGAGGATGCACCATGGCTGCACCCCACCGGAACAGCTGTGGCTTTCCAAGCCCCGATGTGCAGCCTCACGCCAGTGATGTGCCAAATGATCCCCTGCACCATGTACGTGCCAGGCTGTTAGATCTGTGCTTGGTGTCCCACCAGCAGCGCATAACGGCGGGTTGGGATGGCACATCAGCCCGATCGGGGTCTCCTGCCATTTTACTGATTTATGCAGAAGTTTGGAAAGGGGATCTATCCCTGAGGTGAGCCCGTGGAGCTCCCACCCGGGGCTTTCCTGGCACCTTCTGATGGTTAAATGATTTCCTCCATTCCATTTGTTTCCAACTAAGGGATTAAATGGGTTTCAGGACACGGTTTTAATGTAGTGCATGAGGTAGCCAGGGGTCAGTGTTTGTGGCTTGCATGTTTTAGCAATTGTATTTGATGATCAAAGCATGAGGAGGCAGGCCCCTTCCCTTTTCCCTCTCTTATTCCCTCTTCTCCCCTCTCCTCTCCCTCTTCCTTCCCACTAGTGGCAAAAAATGCAAGGCAAAAGGGAGCCATGGAGCAGAGGCAGGGCTTTGTTCTCAAAACCATGCTTTAAAGCAGATGACTGTTGTCATCTGTGGGTAAATCAGGGTTTTCCGCTGCCATCGCTGGGGCTGTACAGGTTTGCAGCAGCTGACAGTCTTCTCTGTTTCAACACAATAATGCTCAGGAGTAGTGTGATACCTCTGAATATTGCAAGTGTGAGGATGGAGATGGTGGGATGAACCTTTCTGTCTCTGAAGCTGGCCAGGCCAGGGAGGTGGCATTTCCTGGGGAGGACACACTGGCGCTCCTGTTCAGGGCACTTAAAGCAAGGGTAGATAAATAAATGGCAATTCTTGAGGCTTGGACAAACAAGCTTTGCTTAACCTCAGCCTCTGGATGGAAGTACTGCCTTAGTTGGAGGAAGCCCCTATGTGCTTCAGGGCCAGACTGGACACCTCTCACATATCCTAGCATGAGCCCTGGCTGGGCATGCTCCGGCCTCATCATGAGCTAAATAAAGCTAAATAAAGTCATGGGGAAGCCTTGGGGCATGGATAATCTGATGCTGGGGCAGAAGAGGAGGTGGGTAGGGCTCCATCCACCCGGGTGTTTTGCATGCGTGCCCCACAGCACCTTCAGCTTTCCAAAAATTGATGTGGGTGTAAGAGGCAGGTCCAGAGCCCCAAGTACCTGGCATCCATGCTGAGAGGAGAGTTTTCTGGTTCCTGTGGCTGTTCAGGTGGAAGAGCATGGCATCTCAAGATGCTTCAAGCCATGGGGACTCATTTCATGGCTGGGGTGGAAAGGGGGAGGTGGACTTCCAGCCCTCCCTAGCCCCTTTGCCAATTTCTTAGCTTTCTTACCCAGGCAGCGCTGATCGGCTCTGAATCAAGACAAGCAAAGGCCAATGGGGCCAGTTTTAAAATTAGACCTGTAAGGGGCCTTTATCTCCAGCTAGGCTTTATCAGACAGACAGGCAAGCCTTATCCTACCCCGTAATCCCCTCTTCTGGAGGCTCTTGAACGCCAGCAACAACAAAAATGTGCTGTGTTGAAATCGTCGCCTGAGGAAATGTGAAATATCACACGAGGGCTCCCCCCAGCCCCCCATCCTCGGCCGTGGTCATGTTTCGTCAGCAGATAATTGCTTGCTTCGCAGCAGTTGCTTTGGAGAAACCAAAGCATCTTCCCTCTTTACCCTGCTCACCATCTGCAGGGCATGGGGACATTTTCCTGCTGGTAGCCCCCTTCAAAGACCACATTAATGTCACCAGGGAGGTTTCCTATAATAATACTGGTGTTGTTTCAAGTCCGGCTGTATCTGATTCTGAATGTTTTACTTCAGATCAGGTGCTGGAAGTGTTTAATGTGGTGCCAATCACAAACCAAAATGTATTCTGCAGAGGAAAGGGCCAGAAAGGATAAATCCTACCCTGAGATGATGGTCCTGAATGGAAACCTCAGACCCAAATGGCCTGGAGAAAAAAATGGATTTATGTATTATGCTTGTCCCTGAGGCATCTAAATAAAATTCTGAAACCAAACAATTCCTCCCCCTTACTCCATCCACCTTCTCTTGGGGTACCTCTAGTTTTGCACCATGAACCCTTGCACTATTTATCCTAGCTGGGAAGTCACATATATCCCATAGGTTTTCTGCAGCCTGAAGTTGGTGGTTGAAGTTGAAAATTATCCTGTTCGTGAGCTTGGCTGAGGTTTTTTAATTTAACTCTCTCTGGCATCTCCTCTTTCAGATGCTCAGTCTGGGTCAGCAGACCAGCCCCAGGTGAGGTCTCAGAGCTGCTAGACTTGACGATGTGAAGGTTTCCACCTCTCTCCACAGAAACGCGGGTTATGGAGCAGTTGTTTGCTTACAGAGCAGCTCTAGGATTAAGTAACTTGAACTAACACACTTCCTACAGGCTCTTTGCATTCACACTCCCTCTGCTTCTATATTTTTAATGAGCTCTTGACATTTTTACTCTTCCCCTCTCTGCTGTGGGGATGAGTCTGCGATCCACAGCCCGCACACTCTGCAGCTAGTGGGACTAATTTCCAGGTGTCCTGCAGATAAAGTGGTGTAGGAGCTGTAGGATCCGCATCCATAGACCCCCCCTGGCCCAGAGCCTTCAGCACGTGTGTCTTGTAAAGTGTGTTGTACATTTCCAGGGCTTCATAAACAGCAGCCGGTGGCTGCCAGAGAAGCTGAGATGAGAAATCTTTCTCCCCTCCTGCTGCCTTCCCCTCCGTGTTGTGATCTGATTGATAAACCAGCAATATACAAGGATATGCATTTACTCCACAATTTCTCTTAATCACCTCGGATAACGGGTGGTGTCAGCTTGCAATTTTTTTTTTTCTTTTTTAAGAGGGTGTTATTATGTTCTCCTTCTCCCCCACTGTTTACAACTTGTTTTTTTGCCAAGAAGGCTCAGAAATGCCTCCTCCAGGCTTCATGGGTAATCGTCTAATCAAAACCCCAAGGAGGAGAGGGAGAAAGGAGAGGGAACAAACCCGTTCTGACTACTGTAAACAGCTCCATCAGCATCAGTTCAAGGACCCACTGTGGCCTCATCCAGCATCTGAAGACCTAGTGTGGTCTCCTCAAGCTCCCTCTGCAGTCAGGAGGCTCCTCCAGCAGCTCAAAGCGCAGCCTCAGCAATGCAGATATACTCCTTTACCAACAGACAGTGTTTCGGGATATTCTGCCAGACATGGACCAAGAAAGCTGGGCTTGCATCTGTGGCCCACGGTCCTGCCAACAAGTCAGTCCCTGGGGTCTCTGCTTGGCTGTACATTTACCCAGGGTGAAATCCCTTTTCACCACCTGCTCCCCTGTGCCATAGAAGAAGAGTAGAAGGAAGGGGTCAGAGAAATACTCTATGTGCAACAGAATCAGTATGGTTTTAATGGGGGATGTGAAAAGGGTCCTTGATGTCCTGTTGGTACAGGTCTGGCTGAGATGAGAGGTCTGCTGCCAACTCCTCAGCACCTTGCGCCTCCACCTCTGGAGGACAGGCAGCGATGCTGGAGGGTCCAGTGCTGCAAAAAAGAGGTTAGCTCCTTTGCAGGGGCTTGTGGTGCTGGAAAAAACCCCGGCAAATACCTAGATGCTGCAGTTTCAAGCTTTTCTAAGTGTATTCAAAAAGGATGGCACCTGAGCTGAGGTGCGCTGGCAGCAGGGAGAGGAGGAATGTTCTTGTGCACAAACGTGGAAACATGCAACGGGAAGGTGTCCTTGCTTGACCCACCCAGGGGCTTGGGAGGGTGCTCTGCACCCACGACCTGCTATGCCCTAATGTACATGTATTTGCAGCTATGCCAGCTGCAATATTTATGTGACACGGATGGACGCCTGGAGTCTGAATTACTCCAGCAGCGGGAAGCCACAAGTCACAACGCTTGGCATGGTGGGTACATGCTTGCAGCACAGAAGTCCCCACAGAGAGGGGAATAGGCTGCCAGCTGCCGTTGCAGTCTCTTTGCTGCTAGGATCCCTGTATAATTTGAATGCAAATTCCCCGCAGATGAGGTGACACTCTGCTTTTCACCCGGAGGCAGATGAAAGATCTACTTGAGCATGCAGACGGAGACAGGGAGCCTGGCCCACCCAGCTCAGCGGGAGCTGCAGGACGGGCTGGCTTTGTGGCCGAGGGCAGCCTGTTTGCAGAGGGGAGCAATGCTGGCATCTCCTTCAAACAGATTCCACTCGCTCCAGCCTTTTCTTAATACCCTCTTTGAGCTCTAAAGAAGTTAAAAATCTTTGTGCTCTCTTTCCGGAATGACACACAGAGCAGAGCAGGCTCCCAGCTCCCAAGAGCAAAGGGATGCTCAGACAGTGTGGGTTTGTTTCATTTCAAGGATGTGTGCCTGGATCACACCCAAGCGAGACAAAAACAAATATGCAAAGTGCATCAAGGACAGAAATGAAAGCAGCAGTGGGTCAGGGCTTTCCCCACACTCGATGGTCTGAAGGTCTAAGGCGTCCCTCAGATTAGCTTGCAAGGAGCATCGCAGTCCATGAAGCCCCCCCTAGCCCAAAGATTTGATGACTCCAGCTCTCCCAAGCTCTCCCATTCACACATTGCCAGCTAATTTGGACAAAAGGTTCTGTGAAATTTTAACAGAAAAAAATATATCTGCAGTCCTTGACCTTTCTGCTCAGCATTTGAGCTGGAAATTTGCTGTGACTGAAGGGGAGAAGACTCAGAGAAATACATGGTCCCTCAACATGAATTATGCAGGGCTAACTAAGAGTTTTTAAAATCACAAGAGTGTCAGTGAGGGTGGAGCACTAGACAACAAGGAGCTACAGCACTGAGCAGCTGGGGTGAATGTGCCAGCTCAGACACAGCGCTGTATGGGAGCCCCAGTGTACCCTTAGAGTCCCCTTCACAAATGTTGCTGAAGCATTAGGAAGCCACACGACACAGCCCAACTTGCTCCAGCCACCCCATGCAGCAGAAATACAGCTCACAGGCTCTCAGTGACCTGCGGTACCTGTGGTCTGGTGGTGCATACCCTTGCCAAGGCCAGTAGCACTGTGAGCATCAGTAGGGCCACTCGTGGAAAGGGCACCAGCGGGAGGAAGAAATGTCCCTACGGACATGGCAAGGCTGATCTGCAGTCACTGCAGATGCCCCTGGGTGGGTGGAAGACATGCAGTCCGCAGCACAGCTGAGCCTCCACCACTTTGCCGTTACCTTTGACATGGCCGAAGCTTTCTCCTATATGTCAAATCAGTTGCGTTTCGCATTATCTCCTACTCCACAGCCCTCTTAGGCCAAGTCATACCCCAAGCTATTTGCAGGTTGAGGGACAGCTGAGGCACACAGCTCTCTAACTTCTGTGCTGGGAAGTCATGTAAAACCAGGACCTGAGATGGGCTGGACTTTGTGCTTTGCTCTCGATATCTCATTAGCTGTTCAGCTGGGAGGGGTGTGTGAAAGGCATAAATCAGGAATCCTCCTAGTATCACCAAGTCAAGCTCCCCTTCCCTCTCCACTGAAAGCAATAGCCTTGTGTGACGTAGATGAAACCTTTACTTATAGGTCACGCTGATGGTTTTGTTGTGTCCTACAGAAGTCCCGAAGCAGCATATTTCATAAGTGGAAATCAGCAGGGGCCGTAGATGGAGATTTTCTGAAAACGTTAGCCAGAGGGGAAAGGCTTCTTGCACAGCTGATAAATATGCCGTCTGTAAGGGTGTAAATCATCGCTCCAAGGCATGACTCTGTAGAAAGCTTGTAACACTTTTAAATGCATGTACCAGTTGTCCTTTCCAGAGGGCAAATTGGTTAATGGTTATTGGGAGCTGTTTGCCTCTGCTGAGGCTGTGCTCCCTAGCTCGTCTTTGCCTCGTGGTCTTGGGGTGGAGAATCAGCTTCATTTCTGGTGAGGCTTCCCTAGATTATATTCCACTTCTTGTGATTTGGATGTGATCTTCAGTGTGTGACTGGTGTGTGAGGAGAGGAGGAGGAGGGTAAGGGTTCCCATGTCCTGCAGAAAGGAAAGTGAATTGCTTTTCTGTGTCACAGACCATGGGTGTTGGACCTGGGCACCTAAATCTGCAGGTTGGAGATTCACCAAGACCCTCCACTCCCAGAGGCTCTATGTGCTACAACCTTTAGGTGGCAAAGCTATGGCTTTTGGAGGTATAGAGAGGAGCAGCCTTTGAGTAGGAAAAGAGTTGGTGATCACACAGATAAGCTGCTCTACTGGCAAATGTGGATGGCTGGAGGGAGAGCAGCTGTGGATGATCTGGAAGAGCATCTCCTCCCACCAGCACAGCTGCTGGAAGAGGCTGTCCGATGGCTAGGATCACCTGGTATAATGACCATGCTGATGGGACGTTTCTAAGGCAGAAAAATGGCAGCTTACCCAAGCTGAAGCGCATCCATGTTGAGAGTGGCTGCTGTTATCAAAGACAACACTTGCCTGACTCCACCTGCCAGTGACAGATGGGGAATCCTAAACCTTAGGCTGCACCCTTGTCCCCTCACCCTTCCCGCACCGAAACCCCATCTCCCCATGCAAGGCATGCAGGATGGGTCTTCTGCTTTTTGCTGATGTCTTTGCCCATTCTGCAGCAACTTCTGCTGTTTCCCTGATTGTTTTACTAACCTCTGTAATAACACCCTGCTTTTCCCCTGGGTTTGCAACACCTCTGGGTTTAACACGCCTGGAAAGGTAATTAAAGGCCTGTTCTGCCCATCTCCACCTTCCCAGGTCAGTAAGGAGCAGGTTGTATAAGCACCAGCTTCACCCTCCAGGCTCTCCCAGCCCTGAGGAATGGGAGCGCAAGGGGACCGCATCATGGGGTGGGGAAAGCCAATCTCTTAAATGGAAAGACAAGATGTGCCCCACTCTTGCATCCCCACCTCAGGGTGGGTGCAGCCTGACTTGGTGCGTAAGAGGAGACACCAGGAATAAATGGGAGTGGGATGCTATCAGAGCTGGTCCAGGGAGGACTTTCTGGTCTGCCGAGCCTGGTAAGCAGTGACATCATTTCCATTAGCGTCGGCTCAGTGGAGCTACAATTCATCAGTCACCTTGCTGGGAAAGTGGTGGGCTCCTTTGCAAGACAAAGCTGAAGGGAATGCCTGAGCTGTAATCATAAACAATATAAATTACTGTGCATGTGTCTTTATGATCTATATCTAATGCAAATGCTGACTGTCTCCAAGGTAGTAAAACATCACTCCCAGAGGAAATAATAACAGTTATCTCACATTACCTGCAGCCAATGTTTCTATTAAAGTTTAATATTTAAGGGACTATATAAAGTAGGTGTACATTTATAAACCAGAATTTTAACACTTATATAAAGCACTTCTAAATGTTAATCAGTCAATCCTCAGCATCCCAAAAAGGCTTAATTGAGTGGTAAATAAGGAGAATTATTTTTATATCTATCTTTAGCAAAGGGGCTGGAACTCAGGTGCTCGATGCTCATACCACAAGTTATCATTACAGTCATGGGCTCGGTATGTGTAGGTAGACACATATGCACCTATATTGAATGTAAGCAAGATGCTAATGGGGTGAATTCACCATGATGTGCAGACGTGGGTCTGACATGAGGAAGCTAACAGACGTTTTAACAAATGGATAATCTCCAGACATGCATATGTGTTCATACATACGTGTGGTTGGAGATAAACCTTGTAATTTCCCACATCCCATGAGGAATGCCTGACTGCCCTTCATAAGCAGGTCTGTAAAGTTCAGGAGAAAACTTGGAAGTTCCCTTGTGTCAGAAGCTTGGATGCAATGTCAGAGTCACTACTGTAGTGGAAACACAGAAGCAAACCTGACTTGAGAAAATAAATAAGTGCAACTGATTTCGAGTCCTTGAGTCAAACTAATTTCATGTGCAATTCTCTTGAAAACATGGCTCAGAGCCATTCTGTCCATAACAGATGGGATCTCTTTACTAGTAGTCAAATTTCTTTGCTGTTGAGTGGTCTTAACCCATTGCTTGTGGGCCAGATGCTGCTCAAGGTCTTCTCCTGTCACTTACGGCTGGGGGAAAAGGAAAAAGCAGTGGAGGTCATGGGTGCTTGGAAGACACAGCCCAACAGTGCCTGACCATTATCACTCCCTATGGATTGCTTGTTTATGGATCAGCAGGGCAGTGCTGGAAAAGGGGAGGCAACATCAACATGACATTGTCCAAGCTGGTTGAAAGCTGGATATCAACAACTCTCATGGCTCTACATCTCGCTTTTCAGAGCAGGTCTTGAAGACAAAGGCAGGGTTTGGAAGAGCAGGTCTTACTCTTGTGGTTAAGGGGTTAAAAACCATAAATTTCCCCCCACAAAAGAGGAAAGCTTTACTAATTAAGGCCCCATTGGAAATGACTGGTTTGCACTGGCAAACTGCTGCTCCCAGAAAGAGCTGAACTGACTTCTCTACAATCACTCACATGAGCAAGCCCTGTGAAAACACAGCTTGGCCTGGAAGGAGCTAATAAGTGCACAGATAAAAATCTTATTTTGAAAGCAGCAACAAAGGGCACGTGATTTATATCTCAGTTGGTGACTTCATATGTTTTGCAGAGTTTCTCCAAAATGTATTGGAATTCATAATTCATTTTTACAATGCATTAAATTAAAATAATAAATGTCAGGAAGTTTTTTTGAGAGAAAGAAAACTCTGTAAGCAGCGCTGGGGGATCAAAAGAGATTTTGACAGGGAGAGACTCCTGTTGACTTGAGGGGCTTTGGATCAGGCTCGAGATTGGCAACAAAATGGACAACAGTTAATAAAAGTGTGCCTGTTAGACATGCTGGAGCTTGGGTAAGTCGGAGCAGACTGGGAGCTGACTGTGGCGTCTGAGCGTGAGTCGCAGGGAGCTGCGTGCTGGCTGGAGCCTCGCTGCCGCGCATGGTGGGATCCTGTTGCTCATCTAAATGGCAGCAGCCATGGATGAGTCAAGACAAAGGAAGTGAGAGTGGAGGCGGAGGAGAGAGCGGGGATTAGAGGATTGGAGGAAAAAGAATGTTCAAGGGGAGAAATCATTCCAAAATCTACATTTATCCAAGGAAAAGGACTGTTGCATTAAATGGCTGTATATCATTTCTGGAGTTATTAATTTCCTTCATGCTGGAATAGCTGTTATCTCTGTGTGTTTCCGTTCTTTTCCTTAATGCAGGAATATATCATGTGCTTCTCAGCTGAGGTAGCATTTCATTTTTTCATGCACATTCAGAAAAGCACAGGACAAAACGAAACAGGTAACTCTGCTCACCTTGTCCATAGCATGGCAGCTTCAGACATTGACAGGACTTGTGAGCCATCATTTGAGTTGGGCAATGTTGTCCCTGTCTGTTCCTACAAGGGATGTGTTTTGCTGCAAAATGCCAGTCACGGTAGGCAACTCGTGCTTCTTGGACCAGGGCTGATGGGCACTTGCACCATCAAGCATAGGTTTGACCCCTTGACCCCTTCACAATCTAACCCACATGAGTCGCTGCCTGTCCTACAGCAGTCACTGCCAAAATGCTCTATAACCAAGAAAAAAAAAACCCCACACATATCTATTAAATGGATGTCCTACCTTTTGGCGCTATTTAGGCAAGATACCAGCTGTATACTGTTCAGTGGTCTCAACTTTTCATCAGACTCAAGCTTCCTTTGACACTTCTTTTTCAAGATATCCATTCCTTTGTCTCTCGTAAGTGTGTGATGTACCCGGTTAGATGCAAGAACTGCTGTAGCCACCCCATGACCAAGGTCAACACGGTCAACAGGCAGCTCTACCTTGTGCCACACAAGTGAGAAAACATTGCTGTTGTGCAACCTCTGAGCACTCTCAGCCTTTGGGAACGGTCAGATTCAGCTCGCCATGATGCCTGTGTATCTCAAGACCTCTGCATCTTCCCATGCAGGGTAACAGAAGTACATATTTCCATATACATATATATATATGATGGTTTGCAAGCTTTGGTTTGCACTTTTTCATGATGATTTTTTTTTCGTGTTCAAAAAATGTGTAGATGTGGCACTTTGGGACAAGGTTTAGTAGGCATGGTGCTGGGTTGACGGTTGGACTGATGATTTTAGAGGTCCTTTCTGACCTTAATGGTTCCTAGTTTTACTTTCATTAAAAAAGAATCCAGCCACCAAGTCAGGAAACATGAAATTAATTATTACTCTCCCCTTAATTGGTTTAGTGGTAGACTTGGTAGTGTTAGGTTAATGGTTGGACTGGATGGTCTTAAAGGTCTTTTCTAACCTAAACGATTCTATGATTATATTCTAAGATTCTATGAGACTGTCATTTTGTCTGATTCTGTAAGTTGGAGGGCAATTGCTTGGCAAATGGGAGAACTGGGTTTAAATGTGAGCTTTGGCTCTATTAGCTTTACAGTTTGCCTAGAGAAAGGTTTGTGGCTGAGTCCTGATGCACAGTGGGAAGGAGAAGAAAATTCAGCTTTGGAGAATCACAGAATAACAGGCTGAAGGGAAACCCCTGGGGTTGTGTGTCTCATGTCTAAGACCCTCTCAAAGCAGGTCCAACACATCAGGCTGCTTGGGGCTGGACTTGCTCCTGTTTATCACCATCTGCCTGGTACTGAGGAGCCCAGACAGGACCCAGAGCCCAGACACAGTCTCATATCCTGAGTAGAGGGGATGAATCATGTTCCTCAGCCTGCTGGTTGCCCTCTTGCTAATCCAGCCCTGGATGTGATTATCCCATGCTGTAAGGGCACAATGCTGGCTCATGGGCACCCCGTAGTCCACCAGGACCCCCAGGTCTATTCAGCTGGTCCCAGCCTGTGCTGCTGTGTGGGGTTATTCCACCCCAGATACTGAACTTTACATTTGCCTACATTGAACTTCACGATGTTCCTGCTCATCCACTTATGCAGCTTATTTCTTTGAAAGACGTCCCTATTCTCCAGCACATCAACCATCCCCCCAGTCGGGTATCCTCTGCAGGCTTGTTGAGAGAGCAGCCTGACCCTTTCTTTAAGAACAAGTTAAGCTTAATGATGACATCCTTTGGAAATATTCACCACCTTCTACTTGATCAGCTGGGCTACGCAACCTTCATGGTATAGAGGACTCCATGCAGTTTCAAGACGTCATCCAACCTGGTGCAAGATCTAAAAGCCCACGGGGAGCTTTAAAATCTTGATGATTTATGGCTGGGATTGAGACTTTGTCCAAACTGTTGCTCCATTTGTATAAAGCTTTCAGGCTGATGTAGGACTCTGAAAATTAAGTCTCTGACTTTTATTTAGACTCTGTGAAAATTGAGTTGTTTGCAAATGACTCTACATATCGCCTCGGAATGGTGAAAATTCATAGTCATGGAGCGTGGATTCATGCAGATTGAGGGCTTGGTTTGCAGATCTAAATCAAAGATATTAAAAAATATTTTCCCAGGGGGAACAGTCATAAGTGGATGATAAAAATGAGCAAATCTAATGTACTGAGAGCATATCTTCTTACTGCATTTGCTCAGAGGGTCTGTTTATGATGAATGTAAAGCAGATCCAATGGCAGAGTTCAGGCAAGGGTGTTCCCATTTATGTGCTGGAATTTCATGTCTAACATGGCCTGTTAGGCTTTTGAAAAGGCAAAACAAAAAAAATGTGCCTAGTTTTTAAAAAAATACATTACTGTATCACTCTTCATGTTTTAAGCCATTGAAAGAAGAGGTAATTATTTATATTATTTGTATTACATTAGGCCCCAGGAAGAGGAGATACAACCCCTTTTATATTTACTGCTGTGCAAGCAAATACAGTTTGTGTTGGACTGAATAGCCCAAGAAGGCGTTGCTATTTGTTTCTGAGAACTCATCAGCTCAATGTCTTGCTTAAGCTCATGTACAAAGTCTGTGGCAGAGATGGAGCTGCAGGCAGAGTTGCTTCTGCCAGGAAAACGAAGACCAGATAAGCCAGGTGGTGGGTGCCTTTGAAGTGTGAAGGATAAGCAGAGAGCTGTGAAAAGGTTTCTGAGAAGGAACCACAGGGGTTTGCTGGGCCAGTGCTCCCTCGGTGCCTGAAATCTTCTGCTGTTGCTGTTCCCGGAGAAAGAAAATGGACAGAGATGACATTTCCTAATTTTTGAGGGCTGGTTTTGCAGCCTGGGCCATCTTTTTCTGGAAGCAGGTAATAGTCATAGCTGATTCCCAGATATGTGGCTAAAATAATATTTATTTGATTTTACTGATATTTGGATATTAGAAGCTAGAAATAAACTGGCATTTATAAAGAGATTATGGCTATTCCATGTTTTCTTGCCTCTTTCCCTAACATGCTTGTGCTGGCCCTAGTTGGAGACAGGCTCCTGGACATGACCTCCATGCTGGGTCGGGTTGGTGTTGCTTACCTTTGCCTGGCCTAATGCCTGCACTGCTGAGAGGTGAACATCTCATTGTCTTTAGTATGTGTTCCCATTGCCTTGTGAGGCAAGACAGTGATGTATCTCCCTTTCAAGAGAAGAGCACAGGGAGGGTATGATTACACTCATAGCCTGATAATTTGACCAAGTCACTGTGATGACTTAGAAAAAAAAAAACCAAAAACCTGTAAAGCTGATGAATTCCAGTTTAATTTTATGAAAACCTTCCAAAGTTTGTATTCCATGACTTGTGGGACCTTTAGGGTCATCTCTGAAGGGTACAGGTGGGGAGGTCTGGTTGAGTTTGCTTGTTCTGGGCAGTACAGGAGGGCAGCGCTGTCCCCACTGGTTGTCTGCACTGCTGCCCATGGTCCCTTCCAGGTGAGACAAAACCTCCTTTGAGACATGCCAGGGAGAGCCAGGACTGCAGAGGATACTGAAGAGGCTTCAGGGCACATGGACCTGACAGCAGGGAGCCAAGGGAGAGATTTTCCCAGCCTCCTTCCATCTGTTCTCATCCAGACTAATAAGCTTTGCTAGAGTTGGCTGTATTTCACTGGTGGATGGGATGATTTCTCTGTCTATGTCAGTTTAAGTTGCTAAAGCTCTGTAGGATTGAAGGCACCTTAGATCTGTGAGCTGGTATTATTAATAATAATAATTTATCACATAATTCCCTTCTTATTTCAAACACGGACTTTTATAATCTCTTCCACCTTCTCAGCCCTTGGAGCAATTTGCCATTTGTCAGGAAGAAATGGGAGATGAAGCTGGTCTTCTTCATGCTGCAACTGCAAGGGCAGCCCAGAGGTGGACGGGAACTGAAATAAATCTCCCCCACCCAAAGCCCTGAAGCCTGCTCTCTCCTTAATAATAGAGATTTACTCCAAGCCTTTCCCAATAAAACTCTGAGTGTACGTGTACATTGCAGGTCGAAGGAAAACATACTTGAAACCTGAAAGCAGAGTGAGAAGTAAAACCTTGTAAGTTTGCCTCAGATAATTTGTAATCTCAGCCCCAGCTGTCTAACCTCACCAATTTATTACATCTTGAACCAACCGCTTTTGGGTTTGGGGTTTCCAAAAAAACCCAGGTTTTCACTGCGTCTGTGTGAAGGGTAGAGAAGACCACATGGCGAGCTGGTCCATAAGACAATACTCTGGACGCAACCTCAAGCTGAGAAAGTCTGTAAGCATGGCTGGGGGAAGGATTCCTGATTTCCAATACCCTTTTCCTCAGCATGGGCCAATGTCAGAAGTGAGTTACTGGGACAGATGGCCCCTTTGATCTGTCCCAGTAAGGTCATGCCTGCATTCTTATTCTCATTGGTGTTTGTTACAAATAACACTACATCCAAGGAACTTCACAGCTGTAAAGTCAAGATCTAGGAAATGCCAGTGTAAAAACTCCCAATTTCATAATTTTATTTTTGTTGATGAAGCTTAAGTTGATACAAGAATAATTCAGCCAGAGGCTCAGCTTCCACATGGACAATTTTAAACAGAATAATTAAAGATGGACTTTTTTAGAAACTATTGTTTTCCAAAATCTGCAGCAGAAGAAGGAGAGTGAAGTGCAGCAGCACTGAGCACGCTCAGGACTTATTTTTCAGCCTGGTTTCCAAAGGAAACAATGGTTATTTGATCGTGCAATGTGTGGGTATGCTTATGTCCCCCTGCAGAGCTTTGAAACCCCTGGTCATTTGGGCCATCTCTGCAGAGCAGAAGAGGGCTCCTAGAGAGATGAAGTTTGTGCGAATTCTGCAGAAACTGATAGAAAGGAGAGAATCCACCAGTTCCTGCAGCAAAGCAAAGACCTGAGCTCAACTGTATTGCCAGACACCAAATAATCCACGTTAAAAAAAGCTATTTTGGATATGCTGGTAATGGGAAAAATTTCAGCTAGAGCTTGGGGCTTAAGAGACATGCTATAACTCAACAGCAGCTTCCAGTGGCTGCACATGTCCCGCAGCTCGTGCGACGGCTCCTTTTATCAGTGCAGCAGCTTTGAGGAATGAGATTTCCATCGTGCCCATCTGTAGCTACCTTTGGGCAAATCTGGGCCAGGCCCGGTCTCCTGGCCATGGGAATGACTTTCAATAGCAGCTGATGGAAATGGCACTTGCTGCCAGCCCCCGCTTCCCTCCTCATTGCCCTGCAGCCTCCCCCGAGCCAATGCTTCCCGGTTTGGGGAAGCTGCTGTGCTGCTGTTCTCCCCGCCTTGGCTGTCTCAATGTGTATGAAGGCAGCTGCTGGGTTTGAAAGCTTGGTCTCTCTTTCCCTTTTTTGGAGACATTTGTGTTTTGATTTCATGCCCAGCATCCATCCTAGCAGCATCTGCCCCATCCTCATGGCAGCCCACACTCCAGTTTCTTATTTAAGTGCATCATGCTCACAGGAGAGAGCTGGGAGTCAGATGTCTGGTGGACCCCACAGGGCTCTCTCTGTAAGCATCAGCGGCAGAGGGAGGGTAGCATGTACCCCCATCCATCTGCTGGGTCTCCTCTTGTCTCCCAAAATGCCCCTGCCTGACAAAGCAATGCCTGCTGAAACTGGGGAAGAATCAGCCTCCATGACCAGGGCTGAGGGCTTGCAAGGGACGCCCCGTCCTGGCAGGGAGCTTGGGTTATTTCACAGGCAGAGCTGGACAGCGGATGAGCAAAAAGAGGGTCTCAGTGTCACAGTCCACATTGTACTATGTAAGACCTGGGGGAGTGGGAGAAAAAGGGAGAGAAGAGAACACGGGGGACGCTGGCACCAGCAGTGGCCGCCTGCTCTCAATTTACTCCCGAGGAGTCCTCTAATAAAATCAGTGGAGGCCGTGCATGCTTTACTAGGAGCTTCAGAAGTGTTTATGGGATGATTTGTGTGGAACGGTTATGCTGGAAGCAGTTTAGGGAAGGTATGCTGTTACTAGAGGATTATTTTTTTTTTTAAGCTCCATTTGGACACTTCTTACCATTATATACCAGCAAGGAATGAGCCCCAGCAGCTGTTTGCTATTTATTGGAGTCCACGGTGGAGTAATGAGGAGGGAGGCAGCAGGGAGGGGTTCAGCAGCTTGGAGAGTTCTTCTCTTTTTCCCCAGATTTTCTGCAGGGCCGTGTGGAATCCTTATAACTTTCTGCCCCACGCAGACATCACAGGTGAAGAGCAAAGTCCTGGAGAGCACCTGTGGAGTCCAGACCCACATGTGAGCTGGTACCTCTCAAACCCAAGACTGAAGACTCAGTAAGTCATCACTGCACTCTTTACACTCTTTGTATTTTCATGCTCATCTTTTCTTACGAAGACAGCCTTGAATTTGTGGCTTTGGATGTACCTCATTCTGAGCTGTCTCCTGTATGAGAAATGGAGAGATATGGCAGATTTATACCAGTGAGAGACAGTCGTTTCTAGTATATATCTGCACCATGTAGTCCTGGTCCAAGCTGCCACAAAACCTCTCTTCTGCTCTGTACATATCTCCATGTAAAGTTTTCCAAATATGATTATGAGTCTATCTCTGAGTACTGCTTGTGTCCAAACTACAGGGTGTAAAATCGCTTAGCAAGGCCAGTGGGACTCAAGACATTTCAGCCCATCAGCCGAGGATCTCTTGATGCTGCCATGTGGCTTGTGAAAGGGAACTGAGAAAAGTGAACCCATCATCATGAAGGTGTAATTTGCTGCATGGGGGTCCACGCACTGGCTGGGAAGATTTTCGGTGCAGGGAGAAGGCCACTTGGGGAAGGTCAACCTCAGAGTCTGCTACATTGCCGCAGTCCTGCAAATCCTCACTCAACGAAGGCAGCTTTTAAAATACCTTCCTGTTCTGATGAAAGATTCTGCAGCATCTCTCAACGCAGCATTTGCAATCTCACTCATCTCTCTTCCCCACTCCTCGATGACCCCTCATTCAAGCTGTCACGATTTAACAGCCCTGTGCCGCTATATTATCAACATATACAGCAACTCGCAGGCGACCTTTGCTCTTTCTAGCACTGCAGAGCCAGGAAAGCTGCAGGGAAAGGGAACAGGATCTTATTCTGGTTCGTGCATCAGCCACAAAACCATCTGCTGAGTGTGGAGCACAGGAGTTTTATTAGCCGTGTGATATAGCAAGCAGAAAGGTCTCTGCTATGTTGCCATATGCCCGGGAACAGGATAAAAACTTTTCCTTCCCTTGGAGGAATTCAAGCAAGGTCCATCAGACTCCCTGTACTGAATTTCATTCCTCCTCTTCCTTTTGCTGCAGGACCATTGACAAGCTCTTTCACCCAAAAAGATCTGTATCCCACTGGGAAACCATATGCAAAACCTCAATGAAAAGTGTTAGGCAAAGTCCTGGCCCCGCTAAAGGCAACAAGAATTTCGCCACTGCTTCCTGCGGAGCCGTGATTTCCCTCTTTCGCTCCAGTAAGCCCTGCTGCTTTAGTACATGAGCAGGGCCTTTATTTTCCCTGGGGCCTTTATTCTCCATGCAGATGGAGAACAGAGCTGCAGAAGGGCTGCCAAGCCAAGAGGCAGGTATTCTGCACTTTCAAATCCCCAGTGCCGTGTATTTTACAAATCCCCCTATTTTTATTACTAAAGAGGCTTATTACACTACCAGCTAGGGCACAAATGAGTGCAAAGAGCTGTATCATTGGACCAAAGACAAACCCTTCCCAAAAGGACTTACATCAGGACAGTCAAGTGAAAGGTAGGAGAAAGGGATAACACTTGAAAGCCATTGAGTTGGCCTCTTGCCTGTTTTGTTTCCCCCGGGCCTTGTAGCTCTTGCTGATGCTTTCAGGGGCTTCAGTTCATGGCTTGCTCCTTTCTCCGCTCCTTCCCCCTATTGCTGTATCTCTGGTGGCATGTTGGTACAAAAACATCTCCTGAAGGGTTGGTTTAAGCAGTGTGCTGAGATGCACAGGCACTGTAACTGGGACTGGTAGAAACAAGAAAAGATTGATAGATGCTAAGTATCCTTTTTGAAGGGTCTAATCAAAGCTATTTGCAACTGTGACCCTTTGCTTTGCTTTTCTTCTTGCCTACTGTGTCCTCCAGCTGTTCTCCACTGCTCCTCACTGGTGTCTCAGAGCACCCAGGCTGCACAGGGAGGTTGCACCCCATGATCTGTTGCCAGCCCCATAAAACACCGTTGTGGTTTAACCCCAGCCAGCAGCTAAGCCCCACACAGCCACTCGCTCACTCCCCCACAGTGGGAAGAGAATAGAAGAGTAACAGTGAGAAATCTCATGAGTTGAGATAAAGACAGTTTAACAGGTAAAGCAAAAGCCACGCACGCAAGCAAAGCAAAGCAAGGAATTCATTCCCTGCTTCCCATCGGCAGGCAGGTGCTCAGCCATCTCCAGGAAAGCAGGGCTCCATCATGCGTAATGGTTACTTGGGAAGACAAACGCCATCACTCTGAACGTCCCCCCCTTTCTCCTTCTTCCCCCAGCTTTATATGCTGAGCATGATGCCATATGGTATGGGATATCCCTTTGGTCAGTTGGGGTCAGCTGTCCCCTCTGTGTCCCCCCCCAGCTTCTCGTGCACCCCCAGCCTGCTCGCTGGTGGGGTGGGGTGAGGAGCAGAAAAGGCCTTGACTCTGTGTAAGCACTGCTCAGCAATAACAAAAACATCCCTGTGTTATCAACACTGTTTTCAGCAAAAATCCAAAACACAGCCCCTTACCAGCTACTCTGAAGGAAATTAACTCTATCTCAGCCAAAACCAGCACAAACACCCAGTTCAGCATTGCCTTTCCAGCACTCCCTGATTTTACCACTCTCCAGCCCTGTCCCGTATCTGCTGTTCCACAGGGCAGTAAGGCTTGCTGAAACATAAGCTTTTTATAGACTTTTGCACAACCTTCTCCAAGCTGGTTTCCCAGAAGCACTAAGCTTCACCCAGGGTCTTAGTCTCAGTTATCCCAACAACGGGAGCAAGTTGTTCTGCATTGGGAGGCACTGAGGCAACAGCAGAGATGCTGGTGGATGCACACTCCTGTGCCATATCTTGTACAATAGCTGGGAAGCGAGTTTAAAGCAGCCTTGGCTGCGTAATTGAATCCAGACCCAGGACAGATTTTCAGCTCTGCTCAGATCCTTTCAAGCATTCCTTTTTTTTAACCTTCCAAAGGTGGGAGATGCTGTTCAGAACCTGGACCATGGAAAGCCAAGAGAACAGTGCAACTGCAAGGTGGAACAACAGCCCCAGAAGGTTCATCCGGAGCCATGACAGGGAGTCCAGGCAGGTGCTTTCCCTAGAAACCAGATGCCCTTTGAAATGGGTTGTTTCACCACCTGAAATTCATATTCCTTCCAGGAAAAAGCTGGGGGAAAGAGCAGGTCCCTGTACTGACATCAGCGCTGTAAGAAAAGCAGGCATAAGGCTGTGAGCATGTGGTGGGGTGGTAGAGAAATAACCCCCACCAAGAGTTGCTGGAGTGACCTCAGCTGTCTGCTGAGGGAAGCCACCCCATCTCCATCTCACCAGCAGGCTGGGACAGGATGCTGTGGACTGGCAGTGAGGAACCCACTCCTCCCCTAGGATCACCCCAAGCTTTCTGGGGACCAGGCCTTTTTCAGACACTTCAGATACTTGGGGCTGGCTCCCGGGTGAGACTGAAGTACCTCCCTTTCTCATTTCCAGCATCCATCAATAAGACGGTGAGCCTTTCTCCTGGGCCAGAATCACAAGACTGGCTCTAATGCACTTCTGAGTTCAGAACAACACTTCTGTGAATGGTTCTTGAAGCAGAGAATGCATTTCAAGCCCAGAAGGCACTGTTACGATCACCTTTTTTTGATCTGTAAGACATGTGCTGTTAGGCTTTTCTGAACTGATTTCTGCTTCAAGGCCATTGCTCTGTCTGAACCATTTCTGATAAAAAGACATCCAGCTGTCTCCACAGGGACTGACCTTCAATCTTCTCTAAGCTAAAGAGACTGAGGCACTCTCAGCACATTTTCCCATTTTTACAGTCATTCCTTTTTCCTTCTATTAACGCTTTGCAGATTTGCAACCTCTGCTTTGACTTCCATCACTTTATGTGTCTCCTTCCCCTATTTGTAATTTGAGGTTCACAGGACTGCTTAGACTCTCATGTTCAACGAATATCCACCATGACCTCCATGTCTCTGCTGGGATTGCTGACTTCCAGAAAGTCAAATTGTGTCCCCTATGCCCATTTGGTAAATCAGGCCCATACGTGTCATTTTTAAGCATGCCGTCTTACATTTGGTGATGTGAAAGTCCCAGTAAGTTTGCTTGTGCTCAGCATATCGACCACATGAAATTGCCTTCTGTTAGCAATCTGTCTTGGTTTTTATTGTTCTTGCCAATCCCAGGGTCATCTGCTATGTTTATCCATAACAATTTTCATGCTTTTTCTTAGCCATTGATAAAAATTTTAAATAATGTAAGGTTACAGACAAATCCATCTAGAGTACAGCTATGAAATGTATTAGGTCAAAGATGTACATAAGCATTTATACACCCATTTTAGACATGTCTGACACTTTTATCCCTTTAAATGTACATCATGTTGATTATCCAGTGGCTCCAATTTCATAAGAGAAATTTTGTGGTGCAATTTACAGGACTCCTGTGGAAATCTGCTACATCTGTGCTGTCATTTTTGCCTGTCAAAACTCATGTGAGGTTGGCTTGAAGTGATCTATTTTCTGTGTGGATCAGTGTTATTTTTTTCAGTGATGTCATTGACTTCACCGTTTTTTTTCCATGACTGGTGTTAGGCTGATAGCCCAAAGTTACCCAGGTTATTTTGTTTCTCTGTTCCAGAAGGGCTTTTTCTCTTCCCAGGATGCAGGTTATTTCTCAAACTCAACAGCACATATTGATCCTTGGTTAGTTCTTTTCTAAATCTAGGATGCCAGTCATACAGATATCTAATATCTATATATCTGATTTTACTAGCTATTCTTTCACACGTTTTTTTCTGCTGTAATGGAAAGTATTTAATCATCATCATGTAACACACCTATATTTTCCCCCGAACTGGAATACAAATGTTTCCTGAAGACATTTACTGCTTCTGAACTATTGTTATCAGGTCTGTTCCGTCCTTCCACATTCATCCACGTCTGTCCATGAACCAATATTACACTTAGGATTTTTTCTGATTTTGGTTTATTAAAACCTCCTACTTATTGTCCTAGCTTTGTTCTCCTCCTGTTCCCCCCTGGACTATTTCTCTTCCCCAGAAATCTCTACAATTTGTAGTTTCTAATTTTTGCTTTTAAGATTCCCCAGTTATTACATGTTGGAGTTTCATTACTCTTTGCATAGCTGCATTCACTTCCCTTGTAAAGCAGCTTTTTAAAAAACTAGTTTACTCTTTCAGCTGCAGGCCTGTTTTTTTTTTTTTTAAATATATATATAGTAAAATATTCTTTACCAGTTTCCAATTTTCATTTACATTTTTAAATTCTTTTTTGCCAGCCAGTTTTTCATCTGTTTTTTGAATCAATAGAATATACCTACAAAAGCTTTTCAAACTTTCTTTCCTTCCCTTTATTAAAAGGAAAAACAAAGAAGAGAAACCTGAGATTTGTATCTAATCCCATGACTCTGAAGTCTGGGGTTTTTAAAACATGTAATAAAGGTCCAGATAAAATCACAAGAATTGGCAACACTTTAGTATTGCATTTGTCTGACTGCATTCCCTGGCCAGTACCTAATAACATATTATCATAATTTTTTTAATAGATGAAAATAATGATTTCACCACAATTTTGAAAGGTGAAATCCAGAGAAAGCATGTGTCTGTTATTTGAGCATTTACAGTAATAGTGAAGATGATTTCTAAGCTTGCAGTGATGTCTCTAGGAGGTGGTGCTGACACTTATCACCTGTGAAAACCCAAGCAGTATAAATTCAGGCCAAATTCAAAATACTGGCCTTACATACCTTGGCCAGTGACTCACCATCCATGGCACCATCATCTAAACAGGATAGGTAGTTTAGTTTTAGTGGGTGAAATTCATCCCATAGATGAGATATGTAGAGTCTGATTGGCTTTTGCTTCCCATCAAGAAACATAGGGTTTGAGTAGGAGTTTAACAAGGTGTAGTTCTGGATGCTGATGGCAATATTTCTGTGGCATGTCATGATCAAGCTATTAATTATGTGTAAAATAACAATAACCCACTTGTTCTTCTAGTGTCTCCATTTCAGATATGACTTTTACTTTCCAAATCCATCATCTTGTTTATGAAAGACTGAAAGTTTTATGACCTTTCTAAGGAGAAAAGCATGGAAAAGGAAGGAAAAGCAAGGAAAAGAGAATTGTTTAGGTTGGAAAAGACCTTTAAGATCACTAAGTGCAACCATTAACCTAACACTATCAAGTCCACAACTAAACCAGTTGAGGGTAGAGTAACAATTAATTTCATGTTTCCTGGCTTGGTGGCTGAATTATTTTTTATTGTAAGTAAACCAAGAATAGAATCATTAAGGTTGGAAAGGACCTCTAAGATCATCAGATAGAAGGGAAGAGAGGGGCAGAGAGGGGCAGGGAAGGGAAGGGCAGGGAAGGGAAGGGCAGGGAAGGGAAGGGCAGGGAAGGGCAGGGAAGGGCAGGGAAGGGAAGGGCAGGGCAGGGAAGGGAAGGGCAGGGAAGGGCAGGGAAGGGCAGGGCAGGGCAGGGCAGGGCAGGGCAGGGAAGGGAAGGGAAGGGCAGGGAAGGGAAGGGCAGGGAAGGGAAGGGCAGGGAAGGGCAGGGAAGGGAAGGGAAGGGAAGGGAAGGGAAGGGAAGGGAAGGGAAGGGAAGGGAAGGGAAGGGAAGGGAAGGGAAGGGAAGGGAAGGGAAGGGAAGGGAAGGGAAGGGAAGGGAAGGGAAGGGGAGGGGAGGGGAGGGGAGGGGAGGGGAGGGGAGGGGAGGGGAGGGGAGGGGAGGGGAGGGGAGGAGAGGAGAGGAGAGGAGAGGAGAGGAGAGGAGAGGAGAGGAGAGGAGAGGAGAGGAGAGGAGAGGAGAGGAGAGAAGAGAAGAGAAGAGAAGAGAAGAGAAGAGAAGAGAAGAGAAGAGAAGAGAAGAGAAGAGAAGAGAAGAGAAGAGAAGAGAAGAGAAGAGAAGAGAAGAGAAGAGAAGAGAAGAGAAGAGAAGAGAAGAGAAGAGACATTACTAAATGGAAATAACTTAGGATCTAGCTAGTTGTCCCCTTATGCTAGAATTGATTTCTTGTGGGGTTTATTTCCTTTTTGGCTCTTCAAAATACAGAATGAACTTTGAAGCAATTTTCTTCCAATGTGCCTTTGTCTCCTGCCCTGAACCCAAGAGACATCTGCAAAAGGAAGGTGCAAAATGCTGTGACGTAGGATGGATAGCTGCAATTTACCAGCTGGACCCCAAGGCCACAAATTGTGAGGTCTGCAGCTAACACTGCTCAAGAGATGCTTTGTATTCTCTGGCACATGGACGATCACAGCACAGATGAAAGAAATCTCTCCCTGGGTCAAGAGAAGCATAAGAGGAAAGATGAGAGTGATACACACGTCTAATTCACCTTCAGGAGCAATATTTTGTGGGTCTTCATATTTACTGCTTGGGAAAATGTGAGGCATTGGTAGGAGTGTGCCTGGATTATCTCCTCCAGGCCTGGTCAGTCGTGTCCATGACTAATGACTCATTAGTCATTCAGAGCAAGCAGGTGCAGGGAAGTGCCAGGACACTGACGAGAGGATGGAGAACTTGTCATCCGAGGGGAGGCTGAAGAGCTTGGCTTTTTTAGCTCAGCACAACAGCGGCCGAGAGGGGAAATGAGTGCTGTTGCACATGAAAGGTAAAAATAGCCGGGAGCAAAAAGAAACACTGGAGTGAAAGAAAAAAAAATGCTGGCACAAGAACAAGTAGGTTTTAATTGGCCTGGAGTAAATTTAGTCTGGAAATTAAATGAAGTTTCCTAAGCATCAGATCAGCAAAGTCCTGGAACAGGCTTCCAGGGACTGTGAAAACAGAGCTTGCTCAGATGACAAATCGGTTTAGCTGCGGCGGTGGCTGTGAGAACAGGGAGCTCTGCTTGGTGAGCCAGCAGGCTCACACCCTGTGCACCCATGTTTCTAGGGAGGTAGTGGAGACATAGTCCCCAAGAATGATCTTTCAACCAAAGGACTGGAGTGCTTGGACCACAGCAGCAAGGTAGAGCTGTAAGGCACCAGCAGACAACTTGCAGATTAAGAATTACTCCACCATGGGAAACTCTTTGGTCCGTCTTCTTTGTAAGCTTGCAAGACCTCTCTGCTGCTCTAAAAATGTGGTTTATGCCTAATCTGGCTAGCTGTGACCCAACCACCCTGGCTGTCCTTTCATTCCTGCTCAGCCTGCCAACCAGGTGAGATACCTGTCTTCTGGGTACGAGACCAAGACCAGGAAAATCACCACCCTGGACTGCTAAACTGCTATTATAAACTGATTTTCTGTTCCTTGTGACTTGGACCTGCAAGGTTAACCTGGAGGGTCATATCAGGGTCTAGTGACAACATTGGTATGGGTGTAAATGTCACTGTGTCCTCACCTATTCCAGAATTACCAAGATTAGAGGGACAAATTATCTGAACTTGGGCTTCAGCTGCTGCAGAGTTTGCTGGGGACTAGGTAATGCAGAGTTTTCCTTTGAGTCCATCTCCTCTGTATGCCTCATTGTCCAGGTAATCCTCCTTTAAGTCAGCTTGATGTGGTTGCCTACATGACAAAATCCCAGAAGCCAAGAAAATGGAACCAGGAGCTGTGGTGGTACATTAGGAGCCCTAAATGCATGTTGAGAAAGGTCTTTGATTTGCATCTTTTTGATGCCACCTGGCACCTCTCAGATGGACTTCTGTAAGGCTCTCACCATGGTCCAGGGCACATCACTCACCATTGGAGGGGCAGCCAAGTGACCTTCCCAGCTGCTTGGAGGAACCTCAAGCTGAAGTATTCTCCCTTGTTCCCTGTTAAGGGTGGGATTGGAGTGTTTTTGTGGTAATTGTGAACCAATAGATAGGAAGGACGGGGTGGGAGCGGCTCTGTTCCCAGGTCCTCTGCCTGTCTCAGGCTTTCAGATTGTTGAGTCAAAGGCAGGTGATAGCTCTGTGTGACACCATGAAGATGCACCAAGTTGCCCGGTGCCATCTCAGCCATCCTCCTGCTGTGCTCACCACCAAGCACACACAAGCCCTGGGATCCTCGGCACGTGGATGGTGTGCAGCCCAGGAGAGGGGCTGGGACACAGGAGGGAAAGTCGTCCTCTGGCCCAGCTTGGTCCCCTCCCTTGGAAGTCTTCAGCCAACACCATTAAGACTGAGACCAGGAAAACACGCTCTGCTGTGAGATTCTCACTTCTCCTTTCCCAGGAGGGAAATACCAGAAAAGACCCTTGGTGACACTTTTCTATCAGGAACAAAAAAAAAAAAACAATCTGGGCAAAAGCTATGACAAAGGCTAACACCAGCATAAATATGAGAATGATCCATTCGCCTTTCTCTAAGAAATCTTGAGATGGATTTTGCAGAAGAGCCTATGTGTTTTTGGTGCCTGTATCACACAGACGCTGATGGGATCTAGCCCTACAGCTCATTGAGGCAATGCAGTTTATTCTCCTGTGAAGACACCACAGGCAGTTTATTCTCCTGACAGGCTGTTGTTTTATTATGACATTTTCCTCTCTTTGCATTGCAGCCAACAAAATCGAATTCCTCAGTAAAGTTTGGTCCAGGGTGCTGTCTGCAAGGGGTAAAAAGGTGTCATAAACCATTTCCAGGGAGCATAGGGGATATAAGATGAGTTGAACAGAAGCAGAGATGCTGTTGTAACACCAAATCTCAATCAAGGTATCACTGGTCAATCTCTACTGTCACCATCCAAGCCACCCTTCCCTTTGCAGGACCTGGGTGAGACCATCTGAGCTGGACACTGATCTCAGCATCCCACCTCGTCTCTCCCAGCCAGGTGGGTTTGAATCCCTCCAGAGCTGTTGAGCAAGGAGGATTTGCCTCTGATTTATCCAGACTTCATACAGAATAGAGATGTGAAGGATTCTGGTTTTTAGTGACTCTCTTGCCATGTCTCTCTGCGTCTTTGATGTAACTCAATCTCAGTGTGCTTCTCTCGCCGGCGTCTGAGCGAGAGGGCTACAGAACTGTTTCCAGAGTTTCCCCCCATTTATCCTGTGCCGTCTGGAGCAGCAGGTCCCTGGAAAAGCCATTGGAAAAAAAACCTGCTCTGGTGCCTACTATAAAATTTGGTTCTGTTCAGATTAACTCTGAACTCTAGACATTCAAAACCAACGCGAGTGGTTTAAAAGCCATTTATCTGCACAGCGATGAAAGGACAAAATTCCTTGGCAAGGTTGGAGGCTCCCTTTCATATCTTGTATACTTTAACTACCACATTTACAATGCCTGTAGTACCTTATTTTTTACATTCTGTACTTGTTATTTTCCACTTCCCCAGCAGCCGTAGCACAGAAACCAACCCTTACCTTCATAAGGGTGGTGAGACATCAGTACTGATTTAGAGATCTGTGCTTTGAAGGAATGAGCAACACCCATCCCAGCATTTCTTTGTCCCCCTCTACTACACAGATAGGAATTCACACACCGACTACACTTTCATTTCAGCTCTTATTCAACCAGAGCTGTGTTTTGCTAGGGAGCCACTGGTCAGAGATATACCTAATGCAACATAATCGGCTTTTAAAAAAATATTGCTTTAATACTGGCTGGGCTGCTGTTACCTTGTAAGACATGAAACTAAAGACAGCCCCTGCATTGAAGAGCTTGCTTAGCTATAGGCTGGTGGCTCTCTGAACAAAAGAGTCTCCTTGCAATACAAAATAGTCTTTGCATTGAACACTAAGGACTCAAATGTTTGTTTCTGGAGGTTTGTTTCTTCCAGACCCTGAAGGAAACATAAAGGAAATGGAGAGGAAATAAAGACCTTGAATGAGAGCTGAATACCAGGAATGAAATAATTTTCTCTCCAAATTATCCAATAAAGGGAGCCAGAAATGACTAGGTAGTTTCTTTTTCAGCACCTTTTCCAGAACCGTGTGTGCTAACAAGCAGCAGCCGCCCACATGTGAGCCGAGAAGCTGTTCATCACAGGCAAGGGGATTGCACCCCGATCAGTGTGTTGGAAATACTCCTATCCAAGGTGTGAATATAATATACAGGAAAACTTCTTTCAGGTTTCAGAATGGCCCATTACTAACCCATCTGTCCCATCAGTCTGGGAGGAGAATAGTTCATCTGTAAATGGGATGCTCTCATGGGTCTTGCTGTTCAATTTCTAAGCCTCAGTTTCCCCACCTATAAAATTGGCCACTTAGGGAACTTCTATAAGGTTTTTAGGTTTTGGTGAACTTTGGGCAATGCAGCTGAAAATTGCTGTCGTTTAGTGAAGGGAGTGGCAACATCATTTTCTGGCATCAGACAAAAGAGGAGGGCAAGGAAAGAAAACAAGTCATTTGAGTGTGAAACTAGTGAACACGATTAACTGGAGGGCTTCCCAGTGTGGATTCTCTAGTGGCTAATAAAGTTATTGCTCTCACACAGCCAACTGTCCATTTGGGAGAGGCCTAATTTGTGTTTTCTTCTGCAGAGGAGATTCTGATTCTTGAAGAGAATTAGCTTCATACTGAAATTTATAAGAAATCCTGACAGCACAGCTTTTGCTCAGACTAACCACACTAGATACTTTGCAGTAGAGCACAAGATGTCCCTGAATAAATATTTCCCTTAGGAAATAAGATGATCAGACTCTGACACCACAGAGAATCAATTATTCCTCAAAGCTGTGTGCTTATTTTATTTGTGGATTTAAAAACAATAGCAAGGGTTTACAAGCTCCGCACTGCTCTCTGCAGAACTGCCCAAAATCCTGCCCAAGTTTACTATCACCAAACCTAAGGCACAGGACAAAGCTGGAGACCTTTAAAAATAAAGGGACACTCCTGAAAATTTAACCCTGGGCCCAAGAGCTGTGTTTAGTGTCAAATGCCACCCCTCTCCAATCTCTCTGCAGAAGGTTCTCCAAAGAAACCACACCTATGTCCCAACAAGTAAATCAAGATAAATTGAGTTTTGATCCTTTTTTGGGTACGGCGCTTGGCACTGAATCAAAGTCCTTGCAAACAAAGTCTCCTGAAAAGACAATGAGGAACCTGCCTGGGTGTGCAGAGTCCTGTCTGCTCCAGATCAGATGGGCTGCAGTTCAGTAGCAGAAGTGCGATGGTTGCTGGTATCAACAGTTGATTTTAATCATCTTGCCTGGTAGGAGCACGTTGTGGCTCAGCGAACCATGCTGATCTCTTAGACGTTGCATGCAACCCTGTGCAAAGGGAGCAAATTAATTTACTCACTGATTTACGCATCCTTTGTGGGCTCACCCCAAATAGCAGGCAGAAAGTAGGCGACATGGCTCTAATGCAGAGTGCTGCCAGGTAGGAATCCTGGATTGATGTCTCCTGGGTGAATCATGCTTTCTTTTTGGGTAGATCCACACCACTCATGCATGGGGGGAAGTAGGGGTTGAAAGGGATCTGGAAGGGGGTAAAGCAGCTGCCCATCACAAGGGAGATATGGGCAAAGGACACAGAAGGGGGCATCATCTCTGCCTTCCATATTTGGAGGCTCTGGAGGGATTCAAACCCACCTGGCTGGGAGAGATGAGGTGGGATGCTGAGATCAGTGTCCTGGCTTGGTGCATCAGGGAGGAGAAGGGCAATGGGGAGCAGCCTGCAGCTGTCAGGATCATCTCCGGGTCCTTGCCTGCTCCTGCACCCTGGAGTAACATGGAGACCCTGCTCACTGCTGCCAGTCCCAAAGGAGACACAACATTGACCTCAGAGAGGTGTACAGTGTATACATTTATGGCTGCTTCCTGAAATGCATAGGGTAAAAAATGCCAAATGCACTGAAAGATGTTTTTAGGTTTGTTTTTAATTACTACAGGGCTCTTCACATAAACATATATTTTTTTTTTACTGGTACATCTCATAAAACTGTCTTAAAACACATCCCCTACAAGTCCTCAAACAACATTAGATGTCACCTTGACATTTCCAGTGTGGGTTTTTAGGAGTTTTTAAGAATTAAAAGTAAACTTCCAAGAAAACTTGTATGTAAAAATAGTTCAGATAAACCTCAAAAGACATTTGACAAATATAGAATGACCAGGGCAGTAAAACAAATACATGTGAGTGAACATAAAGGGGTTTTATTTTCCTTAATTCCAGTTGAACAGCCCATTATGTCTTTTCCTGGAGCCCGCAGACTTGAAAACCAGTCTCAAGCTGAACTGAAGTGGTTGGGATATGTGATCTATAAACATTAGGGTAGCTGAAGTATGAAAGCAGACGATGTGAGGTTGATACTGATGCTATCTCCTTCTCTTTCAGAATCGCCTGGAGTTATGAGATGGAGCCTGCTGGATTGTATAAATGTTACATAGTTTAGTGAGTGTATGAAAGAGGAGTCAGTCTCAAGAGCACATGGGCATCAGCTGCTGTTCCTCCGGAGTGCCTGGGACTGCAGATCTGTGAAATGAGCAAAAGGGGAGCTTTTTTTGGAAAGATCCAGCCATTCAGATGATATTTGCCAGGTGTGGATTTAAAGCCCTAATTAAGCTCTCACTGTGGTCAATAGGAGCTTTATCATAGACTGCAGTGAAAGTCAGACCCTAAATCACCAGCTCTTTTTAACTAGGGACACAGAGACCATTTTCCTATCACTGCTTTAGTGAAGCATATCCTTGAAGTAGGTGTGCAGTTCAGCTGATGGTCCTCTGGGTATCAAGGGATACATGATCCATCTACCCACAAAGAGCAGCAGCGAGTGCCATTATGGAGACCCCCAAGGAGCCTCCAGCTGGTGGAAACAGATGATGGTCCCATGTCAATCAGCAGGTCAGCGGAATCATGCCGATTTCCAGCAGCTGTGGATCTGGCTCTGATGGCAGCCAAACCTCTTTGTCTCCGGGTAATTGAGTGTTGTCACCAATCCCAGAGGCTCAGATCTGAATCTCATTGTGCTGGGTCCAGGGCGAGCACTGAAGGCATCCTGCGACCCAGCATTTACCGTCGTCTTCATCTGTGTCTTCGTTAACTTTCGACATCGTCATTGCGGTATTGCTGGAGGGGATTGCTGCTGTCTTGGGCAGAGAAGATAAGTCAGCCAGAGAGCTGAGGAGGAGGGAAGCACTCAACAAAAAGATTGAGGGGTATGCCTGTCATTACATATGCATATACACATGTGCGCTTTCCTAATTTTGCTCTGAGAACCATCTCCAACCACTCCGCTACAACCACCGTCCTTAAATGACCTCCTCCTGTCCCATAGCTTCATGTCCCCGCTCTTTTCATATAATTGCTGCTCCACATCTTGGGCCCAGCCTTGCGTGGACCTCTCCACCATCACTGTGTCCAAGGTTACCCCCACCGTCCTCCCTGTCTCTGAGACTTGTTGGCCTGGAGCCCTGGGAGAGTCATTTCCCCCATATCTTCTGCTGTTCATGCAATGATCTCCCCCTCCCCATGTTTTGGGTCCTCCCACCTAATTCAGCTCCCTTCTGCACATTAAGCTTCCTCCAGAACACTCAGCAATACTAACCCCTCATCAGTTAAATGCCCTCTCTGTCCCAGCAACACGTAAGTGTGGAAGGATAGATTAAAATCATGCTAAATGAATACCTGATGTGGGCTTCCCAGAGTGCCTCTTCTTGTAAAATCAGAAAACTTGGCTGCTGAACTCTTTGGGGCAGGATCTGTCTTATATTTATATCCTGTAAATTTTCAAATCCATTGCTGGTGCTAACAAATAAATAGTAATGATTAATCGCTGGTCATTTTGGGCCTGATCCAGCTTTGATTACATCAGTGGGAACCTTTCCATTTGCTGTGTGGGAGTTGGATCAGACCCACAATCCATCCTCTTCTTAGCTCAGCACTGTCCTCGAGTGGATTTTGTCTTGTCTGGCTTAAGGTGTTTGCATTTGGGCAGCTTTCCCCTGCTTTTGTGAAGTTAGTATAAAAGGGATATACCAAATCTGGAGATGTGCCTACAAGGGACCTCCAGAAAATGGTGTTTGGGATCTGAGGGATCGTCATATTTCACATTTCCATCCACTCCACAAATTTTGGCAACGTGGGTCTGGTGAAATGCTGTAGCCTATGAAATAAAACCTCCCCATAACAAGGCTGGAAAACTCAAATAACTTAAAACCAACATGGGTGATGTTCTCTTTGAGATTGCACTGCAGCTCAGAGAAGGTGACAGAAGGGAAGATGCCAATGCATCCTGTCAGCATGGCTTTTCTACCCTCTAATCATGTGAGGGCTGTTGCTAAGGGAGCTGAGATGGTGAGAAGGTGATTTGTTTTAAGTAGCATCAAAATTACAACTCTTATCCTTTCATATACAGCAGAAAACAAAGGAAAAAACAACTCCAGGCACTAATGGCTCTCAGCTGATGCAGTTCAAGCAACTAAAAAATTTCACAATACATGATCAGGTGGCAGGGTTTACATCCATGCCCCCTGAGCACGTCAGGCCTTCTGCCATTTGGTTCAAGGAGAGCATCCTTGAATCTTGAAAGGAAAATATAATAATGAATCCAGCAGGCAACTGAAAAATAAATCACGGCTTTACGTGCATGGAGGAGATCCAGAACATCATCCAATCCTCCGAGGCACCTCTGTCCCTCTGGTAACACAGCAAAGGGTTCCCTCTGTAACAAGATACACTCTCCATCACCACCCCAGCAATGAAGCAACATCTCACATTCTGCCAGACACCTGGCCAAATCCTTTCACCTCTGACCTCTTGATGAACACCCCTATCTTCAGCGAGAAATACTTTCCGAGATTTTCACATGGGGCAGAGTTATTCCTCATTGAGTATTAATCCTGCTGCTGCAGGAAATGCCTGTAAATTATATCCTTTCCTAAAATGGATCAACTGCCTGGGAAAGTGCAGGCACAGCTCATGAGCTAGCCTCAAATGTTTATATGTAAAAGATAGTAGGTGAAATATTTACTATCTCCACCAGTGTTAGGAAGGATCGATCTATCTGAATAAGTTCATATGCCTTATGTTGGCATCTAAACACTCCTTCAGCATTAAAGGTCTCAGAGGATCACCCATGTGAAGTAGGGTATGAGGTATTATTGTCACTGTGCAGAGGAGCTGATGAATACAGAGATTATCCTGTCAAAAATATCTCTGCTTGCCCAGTTTATGGATTCGTACATGCCCAGAAGTTCTGGCCCTTCTGCTGGAGTGGATGTCCTGGGAGTAGTGGGCAATGCTGTTGTTAAACTAGCTTTGACAAGGGCTGCCTTCATCCCTGCACCATGCAAAGCTGATGCAGAGCACTGATGGTGCCTATCCCCAAATCCGGAAACATTTTTCTGATTGGCACCTAAGCACTGAGCAATGAAGGTAGTCCCACCTTGGTTGTTTGGAGCACGAGGTCCAGCATGCAAACCTATAGTGCTCCAGGAACAGACATTCCTGTGTGCCACAACTTCTGGGCCATGCCAGAGAGACTTCCGAAAATAGATTTTGTTCCTGTTAAGAACCCCTCAAAGAATTTGTCAGTTCCTGCTTACAGAAATCATGTAAACAGCAAAGCTTAACCACATAAACAAACAAAGGGATATTTTTTTTTCATTAGTAGTCCTCTTAAGTGGCAGTACAGTAAACTTGCAATCTGGACTCCAGGGAGTCCGAAACCGGGAAGCAAGGGCTCCCCAAGATGAATGGGAGCAGTGCCCAGCCAGACCTCTTGACTGCAGAAATGTGTCTGCCCTCTGTATTGTTTCAGTGCCAGCAGTCTGCAGACAGACACTGGGAAATGCTGTGCTGCTTTGCCTCCCAATTTTAGCTTTGTCTTTCTGCAAAATCATGGAATCAGAGAATAGTTTGTGTTGGACGGGACCTCTGGAGGTCATCCAGTCCAGCCTCCTCCTCACAGCAGGTCTAATTAGACCTGATTTCTCAGGGACTTGACTAGCTAAATCTTGAAGACCTCCAAGGATGGACATTCAATCTGGAGCAACCTGCCTCCTAGATGGGTCCGTGAATGGGGACCATTTTTGGATCTGTTCAGGCAGTTTGAGGGAAAGAAAAGCTATTTTGTAGGCAGATGCTGTGTTATCTGGGCCTGAAACAGACATCACTAGGAAACTTCCTAGTCTGGTACGGCCCTTGGACTATTACCCATTACTGGTCTTCCATGTGCGTGGTGATGAAACTGCAATGCGTAGTCCAAGGGTGATCAAAAGAGACTTGAGGGCCTTGGGATGGTTGGTAAGGGAATCTGGAACACAGGTTATTTTTTTCTCTCTCCTCCCAGTTGCGGGCAGTGATGCTGGAAGAAACAGATGGGTCCAGTCTATTAATACATGGCTCCAAGGCTGGTGTCACCATCACAATTTTGGGTTTTTCAAAAATGAGATGGCCTACACGGCACCAGGCTTCCTGGCGTCAGATGGGATTCACCTTTCTCAAAGGGGGAAGAGAGTCTTTGCTCACAAGCTAGCAGGACTCATTGACAGAGCTTTAAACTAGACTTGGAGGGGGAGGGGGATAATACCAGGGTTGCCTGTGACAAGCTGTGGGATGACACACCAAGGTTAGAGGGACGGGGTGCTAGCGAGGGCCCTCAGCCTGCTGCTCTGAGATGTGCTGGCTACACTGCAGCACACTTG
Source organism: Pelecanus crispus (assembly GCF_030463565.1). Taxonomy (NCBI): domain Eukaryota; kingdom Metazoa; phylum Chordata; class Aves; order Pelecaniformes; family Pelecanidae; genus Pelecanus; species Pelecanus crispus. Next base: position 224,222,174 of record NC_134643.1, read on the forward strand.
CAGTCTTACGGAGATGAGTGACGGGCTCTTGAGGTAATAGGATCCAACAGGGAAACACCAGTGAAATGCCTCAAAGGAACTAAGGGGCGTTCCTCTAAAAAGGTGACACGGCTGACAGCCCAGCTGAAGTGCCTCTACACCTATGCACGCAGCATGGGCAACAAACAGGAGGAGCTAGAAGCCACTGTGCTGCTAGAAAGCTACAACCTAGTTGCCATTATTGAAACTTGGTGGGGCAAATCCCATGACTGGAGTGTGGCTATTGATGGCCACAGGCTGTTCAGAAGGGACAGGCGAGAAAAGAGGGGCAGAGGCATTGCCCTCTACATCAAGAAATGGATAGAGTGTGAAAAGCTGTCTCTGGAGAATAGCCATGAGCAGGGTGAAAGCTTATGGGTAAGAACCAGAGACCAAGGCAACAAAGAGAACCTTGTGGTTGGTGTCTACTACAGGCTGCCCGATGAAGGGGAGCCTATTGACGAAGCCTTCTTACTCCAGTTACAGGAGGCTCTCGTCCTGCTGGGGAAATTCAACCACTCCGATACTGCTGGAAAAGTAGCATGACAAGGTATAGGCAATCCAGGAGACTCCTGGAATACATTGAGGATAACTTCTTAAGCCAGGTAATAGACAGGCCTACCACAGGGGATGGTATACTGGACCTGTTGGTTACCAACACAAGTGAGCTAATCAGTGACGTCAAGATTGGAGGCAGCCTGGGCTGCAGTGATCATGACCTGGTGGAGTTCACAGTCCTGAGGGATATGGGTCACGTGAAGAGTAAAGTCAGGACCCTGAATTCTAGGAAAGCAAAATTCCACCTCTTCAAGGAGTTCGTCAATCAGACCCCCTGGGAAACTGCCCTCAGGGACAAGGGAGCAGAACAGATCTGGCAGATATTTAAGGAAGCTTTCCATAGAGCGCAAGAGCTCTTGATCCCCAGGTGTAAGAAATCAGGAAAGGAGAGCAAGAGAGCAGCATGGATGAGCTGAGACCTGCTGGTCAAACTAAAGGGCAAGAAGGAACTGCACAGGCAGTGGAAGCAGGGACAGGTATCCTGAGAAGAGTATAGGGACACTGCCCGGTTGTGTAGGGATGGGGTCAGGAAAGCCAAGGCGCAGCTGGAACTGAACTTGACAAGGGACACAAAGAATAACAAGAAAGGCTTCTACAGGTATGTCAGCCAGAAAAGGAAGGTCAAAGAAAGCGTATCCCCACTGATGAGCAAGACTGGCCAACTGGTAACAACAGATGAGGAGAAGGCTGATGTACTCAACAACTTCTTGGCCTCAGGCTTCACCGGCAACCTCTTTTCCCACACCTCTCGAGTGGATGGACCACAAGACAGGGACTGGGGGAGCAAGTCCCTCCCACTGTAAGAGATCAGGTTTGTGACCACGTGAGGAACCTGAACATACGCAAGTCTATGGGACCTGACGAGATGCATCCCAGAGTCCTGAGGGAATTGGCTGATGTGGCTGCCAAGCCACTCTCCATATTATTTGAAAGGTCATGGCAGTCAGGTGAAGTCCCTGCTGACTGGAAAAAGGGAAACATTGCAACCATTTTAAAAAGGATAGAAAGGAGCCTGGGAACTACCGACCTGTCAGCCTCACCTCTGTGCCTGGGAAGATCATGGAACAGATCCTCCTAGAAGCTATGCTAAGGCACATGGAGGACAGGCACGTGATTCAAAACAGCCAGCATGGCTTCACCAAGGGCAAGTCCTGCCTGACCAGCCTAGTAGCCTTCTGTGATGGAGTGACTGCATCAGTGGGCAAGGGAAGAGCTACAGATGTCATCTATCTTTGGTAAGGCCTTTGACACGCTGCCCCACAACATTCTTCTCTCTAAATTGGAGAGATACAGATTTGATGGGTGGACTGTTTGGTGGATGAGGACTTGGTTGGTTGGTCATATCCAGAGGGTAGTGGTCAACAGCTTGATGTCCAGATGGAGATAGGTGACAAGTGGTGCCCCTCAGGGATCCATATTGCAACCAGTACTGTTTAATATCTTCACCAATGACATAGACAGTGGGATTGAGTGCACCCTCAGCAAGTTTGCAGTTGACACCAAGCTGAGTGGTGTGGTTGCCATCCAGAGGGATCTGGAGAAGCTCAAGAATTGGGCCCATGTGAACCTCATGAGGTTCAACAAGGCCAAGTGCAAGGTCCTGCACCTGGGATGGGGCAACCCCTGGAATCAATACAGGCTGGGGGATGAAGAGACTGAGAGCTGTCCTGCGGAGAAGGACTTGGGGGTTCTGGGGGATGAAAAGCTGGACATGAGCCAACAATTTGCACTCACAGCCCAGAAAGCCAACCCCATCCTGGGCTGCATCCCCAGCAGCATGGCCAGCAGGTCGAGGGAGGGGATTCTGCCCCTCTGCTCCGCTCTGGGCAGACCCCACCTGCAGCCCTGCGCCCAGCTCTGGGGTCCTCAGCACATGAAAGAGCTGTTGGAGTGGGTCCAGAGGAGGCCACAAAAATGGTCAGAGGGCTGGAGCACCTCTCCTATGAGGAAAGGCTGAGAGAGTTTTTCAGCCCAGAGAAAAGGCAGCTCCAGGGAGACCTTATTACAGCCTTTCAATACTATGAAGGGGGCTTATAAGAAAGGTGGGGGCAATCTTTTTAGCAGGGCCTGTTGCAATAGCACAAGGAGTAATGGTTTTAAACTGAAAGAGGGGAGATTCAGAGTAGATATACAGAAGATATTTTTTATGCTGAGGGTGGCGAGACACTGGCACAGCTTGCCCAGAGAGGTGGTAGATGCCCCATCCCTGGAAACATTCCAGGTCAGGTTGGACGGGGCTCTGAGCAACCTGATCTAGTGGAAGATATCCCTGCTCATGGCAGGGGGTTGGACTAGATGACCTCTAAAGGTCTCTGCAACCCAAACATTCTGTGATTCTATGATTCTATGATTCTATGATTCTGTGGAAGTCCTGGGGTTGTGTGTCACTGAGGTCAGTTCTAGTTCCACCGGTGACAAACACTGTTTTTCATCAAGACCAAAAAATGTTCCCATTCCCCAGGTTTGTCAGCACATGCAGCAGTAGCAGGGGGTTTTTAATGGCCTGATAACTACTTTTTTGATGGTAAATTAATGCAGATTCTAGATCAGGCAAGATGTTTGCTCCTCCCAGATTTGTATTTACTTCTTCAGGAGTCCCAGACATACTGGGGCATGTTGGTTGGCAAGTCAGATGAGGGCTAAGCTCTTTCTAGGGTGCTCTTTTCCCCTGGCTCTTGTCTGGTATCATGCAACCATCCTCTGGTGCTTGCAGAATGAATGAACCAGCCAAAGGCCTGAAGGGTATTAATCGAATCCCTTCACTCATCTTCAAGCTGAATTTTCACTGAGAAAGAGGTAATGGATTTTATTAGGGTGTTTCTTCTATAAGCACTTCACAACTGTAGGCACTGAAAAATGCTTTGCTGTTGCACATCACCCTGCGCAACGCAGGGTATGACCGTATGGATTTTCTCATTTGTCCTCTCCTCTGAAGACAAGAGAAATCTATCCCAGCACTTTTCTTATCTTCTGAGTAACTAAAGAACAATTCTGCACCATGGTACATCTTGAAGAAGGACATCTTTTCATTTCATCCTCTTCCTCAGGAGAAATCTCTGTCATTTGCCCAGCAGTCGAGATGGGTGTTCAGAAAAGAGATTGGATCTGCTCAGAATGTAAAATGGTATTTTACCCTGAAATAAATGAGTGCCAATGCATTTCCCTATGTATTTTCTTTTTGCTCTGAAACTGTGTGGTCCGGTCCATGGAAAACATTTTTTGCTGCTTCTCACATTTGCCAGAGAGACTGTTTGCACAGATTTTTTTATTGCTTTGTTTTCGTTTCCCTGAAGTGATACATGCTAAAGCTTCGGGATCAACCATGTGTTTTGCTTGAGACTCAACATGCTCGTTAACTAATTGTGCTGGCATGGAGAATCTTGAAGATAACAAAAGGCAGCCTGGATCCTGCTCGGATGGAAACATGAAATATTATCATACAGAAGGGGAATTTTCGAGACAGCCTTGGCTCCTCTCCCCTCTCACAACTCGGTGTCAGAACAGGCACTCCGAAATGATTGCTGTGCTCTTGTCAGGCAGGGATGAGTCTTCAGATCAGGCTGAACTGCAACCTCTTGGCAGCCTGCAGTAGGCACTGAGGTTTGAATGCTGGCAGTCACTGTGAAGAGGAGGAAGGGGGTCTGCAAACAAAGTCCCAGGGTGAAAAAAAGAGGAGGGCAGGTGTGATTCAGAGGAAACAGGCTTTGGAAAGTTGGGATGAGTTTATATCTCACTCCTTGTTTTCAACACAGCTGGTGCCTGCAGTGGGAATGCAATTTTAGGGGTAGGGCAAAAAGAGGCTTTTCAAGGGGACATGGAGTCACCTGGCTTCTCACCATGTTTTGGTAAAAGACAGCAGCGTCTGCTTTTTGTCAGACTGGGTCCTGCATCATGCTGTTGGTCTAGCTGGATGGTCAGGACCTGGCCAAAATCTCTAAGGATATGCATCAGTGGAAAATAGTTCAGCCTAGAGAAAATCGAGTTAGTTTTGATGGTCTGGCTTGCTTGCTTCCTTTCTCCATCAGCTGTTTTCATCCCACTTTCTCCATGGGATTGCCTGAGCTGTGCAGAGCCTGCAGGTTGTGAAAGCTGGGAAAATAATGATTTCTTCACTGCTGGGGAGGATTTTTTTTATTCCAGAATTTGGTATTACTCCCTATTTTGAAAGGAAACCAAAGTTTTAGAACTTGGCGCCAAAAACCAAGTCAGGAACTACACTGTGCCCTGCAGCCAGCACTTCCGTGCCCGCTAATCTTCAAGGCATTCCCAGAGCTGGCACACTGGGAAGTGGTGGGCAACCCCCAAAGCCAGGGTGTCTGGAGACCAGATCCAAAGCCTTTCCTGGAGGTATTTAAAAGATGTATAGATGTGGCACTTAGGGACATGGTTTAGTGGTGGACTTGGCAGTGTTAGGTTTATGGTTGGACTCAATGAACTTAAAGGTCTTTTCTAACCTAAAATGACTCTATGATTCTATGAGGAGTGCAATCGCCAGAAACCCACCTGGCGCACCAAGTAGGAAAGTTAGCAGGGAACAGACTCAGGCCTTGTTCTCAGGAGAATTCCAGCCAAGTTGAATGTCCACCCACAAAATGCTTTGATTTCAGAATTTCTACCCAAACCAGGGTCTGCTGATGTGTTCCAGCTTTCTCTATGCTGTGTCACAGTTTCCCCTGTCCATTGCACACACACACACATATACACTGCTGGAATGTTGTGGACCCTCAGGAAACTTTAGGGTTAGAAAGGGTGAGCGAGAAGGTGGGATGAAACTGGCTAAAGGAGGAGTAATGAATGCTGTATGTGATCTGTATGTCATCTTGTACTTTCCTTGCTGGACACACAATCTCACTACTGAAAACACAGGTTTCCCCTCCCCTAGTCAATGGTCCAATCCAGAGGTTTCCTCCCCGGTGTTTCCTTTAAACATACCCTCTGCCCATTGTCAGGCTGTGGCAGAAACCATCAGTTCACAAGGAAACACATGGTGACATAAGTCTGTCCCAGCAAATTCAGGGCCAATACATAGACCTTCATAAAAACTAAAAATGCTGCAGGGGAAAAAAAAAACCAAACCCAACTTAAAAATTAAAAGCTTTCTCCCAAGCTTCTTCATCTCCAGGCAATTTACTTCACAATAGGACATTATGTGGGGCTGTCTGCTTGGACAAACAAATTAAGGAGTATTTTGAAGGGTCTGGAACTCATTATTGAGGTGTAAGAAATTAAACCTTTGTGAGCAGAACAAAAATAGGAAGCAAACACAGACATTAAACAAGCCAAGCACTCAAATCATCCTGTGAGACAAATGTGAGCCCTGCGAGGGGCAGAAACATTTCAGGCAAACTGAGGGTTGATTCCCAAAAGATTCTGGAGAAATAACAGGGACAGACAAGAACGAACCAAGTTCTGAGTTCAGTTGAGTCTTAGCCGAAGATCTGCAAGAACGCAGGGCCAGATTTGTGGGAATCCAGGCTGATGGATGAGGCAGGAACCATGCCAGAAGATGAGTCTGATGTAGTTTGAGGTGGCAGACAATGAGTTTTGTGTGTCTTCAACATACAGTTGGGACAATAGTCATATGTATATTCCTCCTAGGAGCTGGGGCAGCTCCCTGCTCTAGTTTACAGCTCCATGGGTTCCACTGCAGGTGCAACTGTTTCTGGAGCTGGATGGTGAAACAGAGCTAATGTGGGTTGAGCTGAGGGTTTACCTGGACTTGGGCTTCTTTGGGCTTGAAAAGGTGTGTGCGCAAATGCACACAATGCCAGTGGTGCCATCAGCTCCACCAGCGATGGTTCATTCAGTGTGTGGTTCGTTATTGGTAGGTCTTGTTGAGGCTGAGATGTGGAATACCTCATTACCAAGTGAACAAGGAATGAACTGGACAGATTCACAACATCTTTGGCTTGAACGGAACTTAAGGAGGAGCCAAAATATACCTCTGAAAAATCTTCATTTAATGCACAAATGTTTCTGGAGTAAATGTATCTGTCTCTCAATTAGTCTCTCTCTTCAATCTTTGTTAATCAAGGATGACTGAAAACAAGATCTCAGACTCTGCAAGAACCCCTGTGCTCCTGATGCTACATCCCGAACACTGTTCTTGTGGACATCACCATTATTTCCATAGCAACCACCTGCAAGTGGATTATGACTTCAGAAAGAGAATTAACAATAGCAGACAAAATCCCAGATGAACCATTTGATTTTCTTGTGCCATAAAAGACCCAGTTTCAAGAGGAATAAGAAGAAAGAGCAACAGAAAATATAGCATGGATGCAGACTTGCTTTGAAAACAAGTATCTTTTTTGTTCTGACAGGATATGAAATTTTTAATATCCTGCCCTGAAGTGTTTGTGGAGTATTGGTGATCACAAATGAATCACTGAGAGCAGCCCATGAGGCATAGGATGAGATGGGACCTCTTGGATTAAAGAGTCCAGTTCCCTGCTATCATACTCAATCATATTATTTAAATCCATTCAAAAAATGATCAGCTCCATCTGAAAACTTATTCATTTCTCACACATCACTTATTTCTTTGGAAAGTTGTTCTGGATCCTCCCACTTCTGAACATGAGAAATAATCTACTTTCTAATCTCACTTCATTTGTCAACAGGTTATGGCCATCTGTGCTTGTACCAAGGTCTCTTCTAGTTTAAATAGTTCTTCTCCTTGCCTGCTGCTTACTCCACTGATTTTTTTTTAAAGACCTATGGAAGCCAACTTTCTCACACACACTCTTCTTTCACAATGTGCCTAAAATAAAATCAGTAATGCAAGAAAGTCAATGTAACATAAAATTAAATCAGCTTCATGGTGTTCCATTGCTATTATTAAATGAATGTCTGACCAAAACCTCCACATCTGAACAGTCTTCAATTTTAAGGCAAATTGGATCTAGCTCTGAATTCATTGCCTGGCCTTTCCTGCCTAATAACATCACATCTTGACGAAACCCCTGTGTGCCAAAAACCCAGAAATAACCAAAAATGGGCTCTTGCAGGAAATGTGAAATGCAGTGGGATTTGGGGAAGAGATTAACACTACAGTTCCACTAGCACTTTAAGTTGTCTGAAGCCAACTCTACCATGAAAAATGTCTAACTCTTTTCCAACCCTGGCTAAAAGTTCCCAACCTCCGCTCCCTCCTTGGACCAGCATGGACATTTTGTGCAGTGAATCAGTGTCATGGACTGATCTAGGTTCAAACAAGCAACACTGGGGAAGATTAGTTAGGGAGAGAAGTAGAAGATGATCCGATCTACCTTACATGCTTGTCTTGGGGTGGGATGAATAATTTTTTTCTTAGGTGTCTATTTTCATTGACTAGGGAGTGGCCCAAGGATGGTTTAAACATCCACCTCTTAGACCTCTCTGCCAGGGAGATGAACACCCTTCCACCTTTCTGGGATCTTGTTGGTATCTTAAGTTGTTTTGTGGTTTGCCTCCCAGCTGAAGTCACCTACTGAATGAGCCCTGAGCCATGCAGAAGTCTGCCACTAGTGTTAATGCCACTTTCCATGATCTAAACAACACAAAGAAAACAATGTTGAATATGTACTGAAATGAGCTATCGCAGAAGATGCATAATTTAGTAATGCGAAGCATAGGGAGCTCCTGTCAACTGTCTCCAACACCTCTGAAAATCAGGCACCATATGCCCCAGAAGTGAGGCACATCAACTCAGCTGTCATTTCTGAATGCATTGGCCTATGGCCCAACATCTACACACTTTGGGTTGACCAGTCCAGCCAAAATCATGTAGCAAATCAGGGACTGGCATCATAAATGCATATTCATGGTATATTACAACAGCAGAGAGAACAGAACAGATTAGTAAGAAACAAGAGAGCTTCACAGAGCAAGACAATACAGCCAAGTGCTGTGTAACAGAGAGTGACATGTAGTTATTAGAGTTTGAGTTCTTCCTTGGGCTAGTGAGATTTGTTACCATCTGGGAGAGCTTTGAAAGAGAGCAGGAAGAGGCTTGATGAATGTTGCGTGGGGGAGTGTTGCATGAAAGAACATTCGACATCATGAGCAAGCCAAGCAAACAAAGAGCACAGTCAAAAGGGAGACAGAGGGGAGCAAAAGGGAAGAGAAGTTGTGTGGGAGACAAGGGGAGAGACCCAACTTCAGCATGAAAGAGGTCCCTCAACCCATGGCAGTCCACATCACTCTGTGTGTGGGAGGCAAAGAGACCCTTCACACTCCTTGCACTTCTGTGAAGACAACGGTGCTGCAAAGCTTTGGGCTGCCACCACAAAACACCCATCTGCCTCTCACCAGTCCTCATTGTGTCCCCACCAGTTTTCACACAGAGGTGTGTCCACAGGGAAGGGCACCTACTTTGCTACAAAGAGAGCTGCTGGGGTGGATCTACCAGAAGAGCAACCATCGTTTCAGCAGAGGAAGAGAAGAGCTTAGGGTATTTGAGGGAGAGGTTCAAGTTATCACTGGCAAAATGGTTTCCTTGCTGGGATAGACTGCACAGCCACCAGGAGTAGCTGCAAGTAAGCTTATTAACAGCATCGTGGGCATGGTTTGGCTGGCTGGTCTGTGTAACCTGACTGCTGGGGGAGACAGGAAGATTGATTTGCAAAGCTCAGCCTACTGTGAAATACAGGGAAAAGCTATCCCTGATTTTTACCCTTATTTTATCTCTCCAAAGAACCACAGTGCACCAACACAATCATTTTCACATCGTCTCTTGCAGGGATTCCCAACCTTCTGCAAATGTGCTTCACAGCTGCTGCCTTCTTCTGTCTTTCTCCCTCTATGAGTATTTCTTTCCATTCATCCCTTTTCTCTCTGCTACTGGGTCCCTCATCATCCTCTGGGCCATAGCCACCACCTCCTCATCACTGTGCTGCCAAATCCAGCAGGACCAGCACAGATCCCAAGCTGAGAAGCCTACTGCTTTGTATGTGATGTTGGTCCATGGCACAGTGAATCCTAGCAGCTGCAGCTCTTCAACAGGATGGTTCTCCAGCTTCTTGGATACTTGGGTGAAAACATTTCTTACAGGCTATCAGGTAGCATGAACCACCAAACTCGGAACTGAAATAATTCTTCAATGCACTTCCACAGACCAGGTATTACGGCCTTGTAAGCCTGAGTTTGGGAACCACTGCTCTGTGATTTAACCCTCACATTCATCCCCCCAGCCAATTTTGTTTCCTTCTATGAAAACGCTCCCCAGTTCTGCAGAAATAAGTATTTTGTGTATTAGGCTCTGGCTATGCTAGGGTGTCCTAGAGGTGCTGCAAACTAGCCTGACATAAGTAGGGATAGATAGAAGATGGAAATGCACACCTTAAGGCCTTTAAGGCTGTGATGTTTGTTCCATTATTATCACAGCTGCAAAGCACGTACTCTGATCGGGTTGTATTTTGCCCTCCCGTTGTCCTGTCTTTCTACCAATGCACCTAAGAAGAGTGGTGGGGAACCTGTAGTAATAGTTCCATGGAGACAGAATCATTGAATCATTTAGGTTGGAAAACACATTTAAGATCATCCAGTCCAACCAGTAACCTAACACTAGCAAGGCCACCACTAAACCAATTCAGGGGAGAGCAGCAATTTCATCTTTCCTGCCTTGGTGGCTGGATTATTTTTTAATGAAAGTAAAACTAGGAATCATTAAGGTTGGAAAGGATCTCTAAGATCATCAGCCCAACCATCAACCCAACACCACCATGTCCACTAAACCATGTCCCCAAGTGCCACGTCTACCTGTTTTTTGAACCCCTCCAGGGATGGGGACTCCACCACCTCTCTGGGCAGCCTGGTCCAATGCTTGACCACTCTTTCCATGAAGAAATTCTTCCTAATATCCAATCTAAACCTCCCCTGGTGCAGCTTGAGCCCATTTCCTCTTGTCCTATTGCTAACTACTTGGGAGAAGAGACCAACACCCACCTCACTACACCCTCCTTTCAGGCAGTTGTAGAGAGCAATAAGGTCTCCCCTCAGCCTCCTCTTCTCCACACTAAACAACCCCAGCTCCCTCAGCCGCTCCTCATAAGACGTGTGCTCCAGACCCTTCACCAGCCTTGTTGCCCTTCTCTGGACACGCTCCAGCACCTCAATGTCTTTCTTGTACTGAGTGGCCCAAAACTGGACACAGTATTCTAGGTGCGGCCTCACCAGTGCTGAGTATAGGGGGATGATCACTTCCCTAGTCCTGTTGGCCACGCTATTCCTGATACAAGCCAGGATGCTGTTGGCCTTCTTGGCTACCTGGGCACACTGCTGGCTCATGTTCAGCCGGCTGTTGACCAACACCCCCAGGTCCTTTTCGGCCAGGCAGCTTTCCAGCCACTCTTCCCCAAGCCTGCAGCGTTGCATGGGGTTGTTGTGACCCAAGTGCAGGACCCAGCACTTGGCCTTGTTGAACCTCATCCAGTTGGCCTCGGCCCATTGATCCAGCCTGTCCAGGTCCCTCTGCAGGGCCATCCTACCCTCCAGCAGATCGACACTCCCACCCAGTTTGGTGTCATCTGCAGACTTACTGAAGGCACACTCAATTCCCTCATCCAGATCATTGATAAAGATACTAAACAAGACTGGCCCCAAAACAGAGCCCTGAGGAACACTGCTTGTGACCAGCCGCCAACTGGATTTAACTCCATTCACCACAACTCTCTGGGCTTGGCCACCCAAACAGTTTTTTACCCAGCGAACAGTACACCCGTCCAAGCCATGGGCTGCCAGCTTCCTTAGGAGAATGCTGTGGGAGACTGTGTCAAAGGCTTTGCTAAAGTCCAGGTAGATGACATCCACAGCCTTTCCTCCATCCACTAGGCAGGTCACCAGGTCATAGAAGGAGATCAGGTTGGTCAAGCAGGACCTGCCTTTCATGAACCCATGCTGACTGGACCTGATCCCTGGTTGACCTGCACTTGCCTGTTGAGTTCACTCAAGATGAACCGCTACATAATCTTCCCCGGCACTGAGGTCAGCTGACAGGCCTGTAGTTCCCTGGATCCTCTTTCCAGCCCTTCTTGTAGATGGGTGTCACGCTGGCAAACCTCCAATCATCTGGAACCTCCCCTGTTAACCAGGACTGCTGATAGATGATGGAGAGTGGCTTGGCAAGCTCCTCTGCCAGCTCCCTCAGTACTCTTGGGCGGATGCCATCCGGCCCCATAGACTAGTGAGTGTCCAGATGATGGGAGTTGGGCTGATTAATCCAATTCCTGGCGGGTCAGTGTGATGGTGGATGTTAAAGACAACAGACTGGCAACCCAGGCAACTGCTGCAAGACTGCACAGGGGGGAAATATTTCAATATTTCCTTGTTTATAATTGCTGCTTGAGATGTTCTCTATTGACTAGTTACAGAAACAGGAACACTGCAGGAAGCAGGGACTGTGGCCTGATCCACTGCTGCAGACCTGAATCTCTTAGATGATCTTAGAATCACAGATTATAGAATAGTTTGGGTTGGAAGGCAGATCATCTAGTCCAACACCCTTGCCATGAGCAGGGTGTTCAACTAGACTTCAGCTAGACCAGTTGAAGATGTCTCCTTTCCCTTCAAGTCTTCTTAAACAGCTCCTTGTTTCCAGGGATGCATGATGGGCTGTGTATTGTTAGCCCTGTGCATGTGTGTACACCCGTGCACAAAAGTGCATGCATGTGCAGACTCACACCTGTGAAGAGGATCTGGAAAAAACTCAGATCTCAGCATCCAACTAGAATAACTCATGTAGTTGTTGATGTAGTCCTTTCTATCACAGACTCTCAAAGCATTTTAAAGGCGATCATTAATATTTTCAGTCCCTTCTAAAATGATTGCTTCAAAAGAGCTGTACCGAGTCCAGCCTACCTCTGTGAGACTATTAGAAAAACCACATTTTTGCTCTCCTGCCAGATGCTTTCAAACCCTGCGCTTGTATATTGCTCTATTTTATCTATCTGTTAGCCAGTCATGGATAGAAAGATTTCACTCCAGTTTTGCACTGTGCAGTCCCAGATCTAATCCCCATGCCCTCCCTTCTGTGATTTATGGGAGCAGGCCAGCCCAGCCCTGCAACCTTCTCCTTTTAATGCTGCACCTGCACATCATGGCTAACAGCTTTAGGTGCTTTCCTGCAATAACTCATAAGATCTCTTTCCCAGGCAGCCATGCCTTTCCGTTGGCAGATATTTCCCCTTCTGGTCCTTTGCTCTCTGGTTCATTTTTTGACTGTCCTCAGCCTTTCCCCAGATGCTGAAATGATCGAAGTCCTGCGATAACAGGCTGCACCGTGTTTGTGGTGTGCTCGGCTGCCTAATGCAGCATCACATTTGGCTTTGCTGCTCTCCTTCCCATTAGCTGCACCATTGCTGTTAAGAAAAATAATCCCACAGCTGAATTGCAATGTACATACCCAGGGAAACTCCACCAGCAGCTTCTTTCCCATCAGCAGCAGTTTTGCTCTTCTTTAGCTTCTGGCCTGCTTTTGCCCAGATTTCTTTATGCTGGGGCATTTTTTGCGTCCCTGATCTGTGCTCAAGCCCCTGATTACATGCTCTTTAAATGACCTTAGAAAAGAAAGGATATATATATATATCTGGTGAATTATGCATCTGAGTTAAGGCCTTGGCTTCACAATCTGCTACAAGAGTACATGTCCCAGCATCTCCTGAACTGAAGCAGCCTATGACCCAGGGAGAATTTGGCCCTGAAATGCATGCCATGCCATTTCCAAGGTGGTCTTATTCCCAGGAGGAGGTTCTGATTTTACTTTAAATCTGAAAGCTAGAACAGTGGGGAGTCATTTGTACCTAAATATCTCAGACCTGGGGGAAAAAAAAAAAACAACTTGGTATGAGGAATAGCTTTATTTTACAATAGGAAAAAGAAAGAGAAGAGCTGAGCACAGTTTTCTGTCAGCACCAATCCCAGCTATATGGTATCTTCTTATCAAGGTGGCCACTGAGATAGGAGAGCTTCAAAGAAAATTGGCCATATCCAGCCACAACACCATTGGACACAGCCAGGCCCCACATGTTCTGTTTGTTCTCTAGAAAGAAACAAGTAGCATGGGGTTTGGCCATGGGATTAGGTGTTCAGTAAAAAAACAAACCAGCCATTGCTTCTGCACAAAAATCCAGGTGGTGGGAAGAGCCTCGTTGCATCTTCAAGCAAGAAGGAAACAGAGCTGGGGTGAGTCCTCAGACTGGGAGACTTGTGCAGCATCAGTTCTTGGGATTAATGGTCAGGCTCAGATGCAGCCACTATGTGACCTAGAGAATTAAGCAGCTGCTTGCTGTCTCCCACAACTTGTTATAACATCCTTTAACTTCTGGTGAAACCACACTTCAGACCTGAGCTTTGCATACTTTCAGATGGAGTCAGACAGACCTTGACCCCCCCATTGGGACAAATTCTGTATAGACATAAAATTGCCTTACACCAGAGATATGAAAAGGAAGGCATCAGCTTACACTGGCAGAGGATTTATCTCAAACTTGCTAACCTGAAGCAAACTTGTAGAAGGCGAGAAAGTCAACATATGGAAATAACAGCGATTTAGAGCAGTTTAATAGCTAAAGCATGTTTTTCTCATCCAAGACAAATTGTGGAAGCACTGTTCAGACACCCAACATGCAATTAAAAAGGATCTAAACTAATCAATGTATCTCTGCATTGCGGTCATTCTTTATTGCTAATGTATTTTATTGGGTATCCAAAATCAATAATGCACTGCTCATGTGTGACACAACTATTGTTTTTTTCTGCTCTGTGGTCATCGTAGTGAAAGATATTGTTTGAGAAGGGAAATTGGATGTCATAAAGTCTGGATTCATCACTTCTGAAATCAGATGTAGGCATTAGGAAGCCCTAGTTGGCCTTCCGCATGATGTAGGCTAGTGATTTTCACCCAGGTCATCCAGGTATGTTTCCAGAAAACTTTGGGCTAACCTTTAAGATGCTGATTGGTGGTATATTCATGCTCTCCTTAGGTGGTTTGCATTGATGGGAGTTATCCTCTCCTGTTGAGCTCTTTGAAGCATGCACTGAAGTTTGAGCACAGTCCATTGACACCAGAGGTTGTTTGGACACTGAGAGGTGAAGTGCTGATGAAGCTCACTGGCATATGAAAAAGGCCATGCACACACCACAAACTCCCCAAGTGACAACCATTGCTCCTTCCATCCTGAGTTTCATCTAAAGTTAAATCAGAAAGTGATTTCATTCAATGCTGGTTTGCTCATTCAAGCCCCCTGGCTTGCCTGATTCGTTCTCCAACAGATCTCCACCAGCCTTTGTGCCTTTCTGGAGATGTCCTTCTCAAGCTGCTGCCATCCCCAAAAGCTCCACATCTCTGGGCACCATCTCACTTTCCTCTTCTGAGAGAGACTGGAGCCCAAATCTTCCCCTGGATGCTTTTTAGCAGGTTTCACCCCAGCTGGAAGTTGGAATCTTTCAGACTGCCGTACTGTAAATCCTTTAAGGTCAGACTGGGAACTGCTGATTTACACCAAGCCAAGATGGATCAGAGCCCAGCCTGTGGATTCACGATGCACCCTGGCTAGTCCCAGACTGTGCTTGTCACAATGCACATCACTTCAGATAGATGGTAGCAGCAGCAACTGGCTCTTTTCTTTCTGAACGTTGAAAAGAAAGATAGTCCGGCATTTCACCATTAAACCTGCTTGGTATCACGTCAGATTGACACTTGTGGTCAGAGCGCACTGATGAAACCTCCCAAAACTCAGCTGTAATGATCCATCCATCTCTCTCCCATAGGCTGCACCACCTGCAGATCCCACAAAATGAAATGGAGCCTCACTCAAGCCCTAGGATGAGGCAGTCCAAAGGGTTTATTCCTCCTTTAGATGTGATTCAAAACCCACTGAGACCATCCAGGGACTTTCCACTGAATCAGGCCTTCTGTCTGATTCATTATAAGCAATTCACTGCCTGCAAGGACTGAGTAAAGCAGTCCAAGAAAGTTGGATTCTGTTACTGGTTCTGCCACTTGCCTTCCAAGTAGGTTTCTGGCCTCTATTTCTCCTCTTAACTCTTGTCTCTTTGGAGTGAAGAAGGATCTGGTTTATCCATGTGGGACCAAAACAACATCAGCCTCCACTGGGATACTGAGATGCTGCTGCACTGCAGATACATTCCAAAGCAAAATACATACAACTCAACTATGGGAAGCTCCCAGTTCTCCTTGTTTGCTCATGGTAAAAAAGCTTCACCACTGTCGTGGTTTAACCCCATCCAGCAACTAAGCACCACACAGCCGCTCTCTCACTCGTGCCCGGTGGGATGGGGGAAGAAGCAGGCAAAGCAAAAGCCATGCACGGGGACACAGCTGGGACAGCTGTCCCCAGCTGACCAAAGGGATATTCCATACCATATGACGTCATGCTCAGCATATAAAGCTGGAGGAATAAGAAGTTCAGAGTCTTGTCTTCCCAAGTAACTGTTACATGTGATGGAGCCCTGCTTTTCTGGAGATGGCTGAGCACCTGCCTGCCGATGGGAAGTAGGGAATGAATTCCTTGTTTTGCTTTGCTTGCATGCACAGCTTTTGCCTTACCTATTAAACTGTCTTTATCTCAACCCACGACTTTTCTCCTTTTTCTCTTCTGATTCTCTCCTCTGTCCCACTCAGGGGGAGTGAGCGAGCAGCTGGGTAGGCTTAGTTGCCAGCTGGGGTTAAACCACAACAAACGTCTCATTCAGGAAGAGGCAGGGTGGACACTCTGACTTATAGCAAGTGACCATATAACACAATATCTTCAATGGACATGCAAACAGTATGAACACATTTGATACTGACCATTTTCTGCATAGGCAATTTCTTGGCTGAAGTCTGTCTAGTTAGTAATCTCCAATGGATCGCTCTTCCAAGGACTCCTTCTCTCAAGCCCATAGTCATGTTTTTCATCCATCACATCATCTGACAAGGAGTTCCATGGGTTAACTGCTCACTTCAGGGACTTTTGCTGGTCTCCTGCTGCTCTTGGGTCCACTCACAGCTGGTGAAACTCACTGGTGAAGTTGCTGTGTCAGCCCATCCAGTGTTGTAGACTGCAATAATTACCCCAGGTAAGCATCTCGGCCAAGCAAGCATGCTGCGCGGAGTTCAAACTTGGCGTATCTTAATATGCAACACTTGGGTCTTCAAACACTTTTATAAGCTGGTGCCTCACTCCCCTTTCACTGTAAAATGTCAGCCAGGCCCATGGCTGCAGCCTGGCTCCAGCTTGAGGCGATGTAGATCATAGCCTGGAAGCTGAAAAGCACCTCAGAATAAAAGGCTCTCAGATTGTCTGCCAGTGCCTCGTGCAATGAAATACAGTTCAGCTCATAAAACGTCAAAGGTATGTCAGTGCGAAGAGAAAAAAAAAAAAAAAAAAGGAGAAAAGTTGGAAAAGAGGTTTTGATAGCAGCCAGGAAAATGTAACTCCTTCTACTTAATCTTTCTTTGCTCCTTCTGAGCTTGAAGCTTTCTTTCAGTGGAGGAAAAAAAATGGGAAGAGTGTTAAAACAGAGCAGGAGCAAACAAGTCTCTGCTGGCTTTGTATCAAGGAATCATACGCATCAAGTGCTGAAGTCCTTGCAACTCTTTAACACCCTTCCCCACATGCTATCTCCAAAATTCCTTCGCCTCTCCTCTTGCAGCAGCCAGGACAGCAGCTGTCTGCTGTGCTCAGCTGTCTCGCAGGTATGATCATGTTTGCTCTGGGCTATGCAGCTGCAGGAGATGGGAGTTATTCTGAGTTTCACTGCACTTCTCCTCTCAGCTCCGGGCACATTTCAAGGGACCCCAAACTTTGACTCCAGGGTTACAGGGCAGGAGAGGTAAAGGTAAGGGAAAGACGGGTTCCCCAAATGAACATGGTCAAACGATCGCTAGGGAGCTGCAGCAGAAATGACTGCAGCATGCCTGCCTTGCTCCTCAGAGCACCCTGCAGAGACTGGACACACTGAGTTGTCTTTGACCTCTGAAACGGTCTCCCGTGGAGTTCCCCAG
Organism: Pelecanus crispus; assembly: GCF_030463565.1. Lineage (NCBI taxonomy): Eukaryota > Metazoa > Chordata > Aves > Pelecaniformes > Pelecanidae > Pelecanus > Pelecanus crispus. The sequence goes on from NC_134643.1 coordinate 224,239,737, forward strand.
ACCAATGCATCTCAGAGCTGCCCTCCTTTTCCCCTGCCATCCACATCAGGCTCAGTGCGCAGCCCTTACTGACATCCCATCAAGGGTGGCATCCCCCGATCACCCCACCACTGCCCACCACCCAGCCCAGCCTGCAAGGGGCCAGCAAGGAGGTTTTTCTTCTCTTCCTGCCACCTGAATGCAAGGCACAGCCACTCGGCATGGGACCAGCAAGACTTCTCCCAGCACTACATCCCCATCGGTTGCTCATTCTCCGAGGGCCTCTGCCTGGCTCCGCTCCACTAATGTTCTCTGTGTCATACCGAAACAATCAGCCGGCACCAGTGCGTATGTCTATCGAGACCAGCGAGTAGTGGGTCAAGAGTGCACCCCAGGAGAACGTGGTGTAAATAACTGACTCCATCTGCTTCGGGTCAGAACAGCTCCAACTCATCAGAGGGAACCAAAGAGCCTCCACGGGTGGCGAAGGGGCTTTCTGTGTCCATCCAGGGAGCTGGCACTGGAAGAAGCCAAACAGGCTCTCAGTGTTTATGCTGTCAGGCTGCGAGGTATTCATCTTCATCCCAAAACACATTCCTCACAGAACACTTCTGTGCTTCAAACTGTATCATCGGGAGAGCTAAGGAAATAAAAATTGGGAGGATGATGGGGAGCCGTCCTGCCTTGCATACAGCAGCAGCTGCTCCCATGCCTGGGATGTCTCCTGAGAGGCAGCAGGACACTGCATGGTGCTGGTTTGTTTTCATCCTGCCATGGGCATCTGAAATGAAGGATTATATTCCTGTCCACTGCCAGCTCGCTGCCACGTGGGGAAAGTGCAGGGGAGCAAAGGCGTTGTTGCAAACCCAAGCTGGAAATTTTCCTCTCTGGGTCCCCTCCAGTGGGCTCAAAATCTTGGAGCAATGAATGGTCAGCAGAGAAAGGGGTGGTGGGTATTGCTGGTGTACAGGACATGTAGGTACCAGATAGAAATCGAGGAATAACCATCCCCAGATTGTCCCCTCCTCTCCCCTCCAAATATTAGGCACAAGCAAAGTCAGAGCTCCAACAGCCTTTTGGGAATGGGGGCCCACCTCCTCACCCTTCCCTCAGTTAATGGATCAAAATTTAGACCTCCAAGTGGACTTCAGCTTTGAAATTCAGGCTTGTTTTTGTCTCCTCAGTGTCCACACAAGCATTTTCAAGAGGAACTTGGCATTTTGGATGCCTCCACTTTTTGAGGTTTGTCCAAGGAGGGATTCCAGTAGGGCCACAGGACAATGCTGAGCTCAACCCACCCCATCATGTCCCTATGGTTTGTCTCAAGTTGAGTCCCTTCTAAAATTAAGGTACCACAAAATAGAAGCAAATTCTGCAAATTTGGCCACAGACATGGAATTTATTCTCATGCAGTGCTCCTTTTGTCCCATGAACAGTATTTCTTTCAGCCCTCAGGCTAGCTAGACCCATTCTCAGCATTTTCACCTCTTTTTTTTTTTAATACAAGTTTTTGCTTTCATCATGGCCTCTGAGAACTGTTCTTCCCCTGCAACAGCAATGTTTACAGCTCCTTCTACCCAGAACTACCACATCATTTTAACTTCTGTCAGTGTGGCAAAGGAAGCAAAACTTTGGTTATGCATAGGGAAAGACACTAGTATGAAAAAATACCAGTGAATTCCCACAGAGACTGCTGTCCACCCTGGGTCCTCTCCTCTTTTGCAGTTTGGATGGAGCCCTTGGGAGCTGATGGAACAGCCAGTGGACCTACACCCTATCAGCTGATGGACCAGAGGGGAACCACAAGCATCTGCCAGCTATGATCATACATGGCATTCCTTTCCCCAAAAGATATTCCACTGCCTGGGAGAAGGAAAAGCACTTGCAAGCCTTGATGGCAACTTAAGCCCCTTGTTGGTCCTCCTCTCACAGAGAACTGAAGCTTGCGATCACTTACTCTTTATTGTTATGTGACTGCCTCCTTGGTCACCTGGCATTTTTCTGCACCATGCAAAAATCCTTGAAACATCTGGTTGTTTCAGCTGGATTGGCTGCTCTGTGCTAGAGAAGTGCATAGGATGAACCCGAGAATAAACTCCCAAGGATAAATAAAGGGACTGTTCCTTGCACGTCCCTTGGTGTGTCATTCAGCAAAGTGGATTTTGTAGCAGTGATGGGAGCTGTAATTTATCATCTCCAATAGAAAGCAAAGAAACATATCCTGCTGAGCGTGATGTCAAGAAACCTTCTCCTCCCCCACCAATTTAGGAGTAGCTCATGATCCAAACTTCTGGGGCAGCTTTGAGTCCTGGTCTTGAGCTGTCCCACATGGTAGATAGAAGAAGCTGAAATGCCTGGAAGAGATGTCCAACATGCTCTGCTAAGGAGAGCAGAGCAAAGCAGAACAAAATAAAATCTGGAGGCAGTTTTCTTTGCCTTCTGGTTCCTGTGGCTCCTGGCTGCCCTTGCTTCCTTTGCTCATAAGCTCCTCTGAAATTTGGAAGGCAACAAAACTGAGAACCTCACAAAGCCACTTGTCACCTGGAAAAAAGGGTTTGAGAAGACACCAGATATCAGGAAATTTTTAGAAAAAATAAGGAGGCAATGAAGGTTATCCTGGATGGGGGGATGGAGCTTTAGGGAGTTTGTGTTTGTTTCTTGTGCCTTCAGGAGAGTGTGAGCCAGGGGGAGATGACAACAACTGCTCTCTACCCACTTATCTGGGGTGCTGGCTGCTACCAGTTCCTGTGGTATGAGGGATGGAGAAGAAACGATATATGATGCAGACTTTACTAGATTTACAACTCTGGCAGCAATCACATTTCCTGGGGCTGCTCGTTCAATCCACAGCCCAAATGCTGGCTGATTCAGACGGGAAAATGTCCATGAAACTCAGACCTCTTACAGTCCTTGTCTCTGACAGTGTGACAGTGCTGCAGCAGAAGGATGCATTTAATGGAAGGACTCAGAAAGATGTCCCAGGAGGTGCCACATCACCTCTTCTTCAGAGCTACAGGTTTCAATGTCTTTGGCCATGCATAAGGGACCCCGTTCATGTCCGGGTGGCTGGCTCCAAGCCTGGCACGGCAGGGTGAGGAAGCCAGGCTGCGGCACTGAGCTGAGATACAGCCTTAGGAGTTGGGCAAAATGGAGGACAGACAGTCCAAGTGTGTAAAGCTCTTGGCATGTGCGCTCTTGGAAAGTGATAGCAGGTGGTGTGTCCTCTGGGTCCACTTGCACATCGAGAGATGTTTTCACAAGGCTGGAGGGGTCCATGCCATATGTCAGCTTCAGCAAGGTTGACTCCAGCTATCTTGGGTAGCAATGCCAGAAAAATCCCAGGGTCAGAGATTTAGCCTGGGCCATCGTTGGTGGTGTTATCCCAAACCTCCCCGTGGCTTTTAGATTTGGGGAGGGGTGCTTCATCCCTTCACCTTCTTGGTTTCACACTTTTCCCACTCAGACAAGGTCAGCAGGACCTGGTAGTGATATGTCTACAGGGCTATAAGTGCAGCTTCCTAAATATTTATGCTGCAGATCTCAGAGGCTGACTGCTTTGCAGCATGCACCACGTTTTCCTTGCACAAAGCTGAGGAGGGCTGGGATTTCTGTGTCCCTTGGGACCCAGGACTTGCATTTTGGCCTTGATGGAGCAATAACTGGGCAACACCCTGGGAACTCCCAGATACATTATTGCCTGCTGAGTCTCTCCTCTTAAAAGTGCAAGCAAACCGTAAGTCAAGTTTTCATCTTTGCTCTCAAGCCCCCAGAAATAAGCAGGACACTACAACCCATGGAGGTGGCAGCTCCTGAAATGCATAAATCTCCACCTCATTTCAAACACTGATTTTAGTGGGATATTGCTTCTACTTCATGACTTTGCCACTTTTTTTGTCCCCTCCCACCTGCCAGCTATAATACATATATATATGTATGTGCTCTTTCTCATCTTGCTGCTGATCTCCTAAGACCCTGCAGCCTTCAAAGATTTTTTTGATGGGGAATAAAGCGCTGGGAATTCGAGGGATGAACCTGCACGTGGTCTGCAAACAGCTGGAGTGGTGAGCATCACTGCCTTTCCCTTCTCCTCCCCTGGCCAGCTTCTCTCTGTGCCTCTCTGCCAAAAGCACACTGGGGATGAGATGTGTTAGCCTCAGATGCTCTGATTCCTCCTGTGCACTCAGCCAGGCTGCATGCAACCACCAGGATCTAAACAGATCAACTTTACATGGGGGCAGACTGGGGGTGCCCACCTCATTTAACATGACTCACCCTAGCAAGGAGCTGCTCAAGCATCAGGAAGGTCCGTAAGAACCCGTCGGCTTTGGCCTGTGTTGAAAGAGCTACGGTACCTCACTCTTCTCCTGGTGTCCGGTTGAGAAATAGGGATTATGCTTTTCTCATGTTCTGTTTTAAGAGAAATGGCAGAAGGTGATTTACCTCCTTACCATTTTTTTGATGCCAAGACAATCCCTCTGTCTGCACCCTAGTCTCCTGCAAACACCATCTGAAGATCATCTGAAGTGGACCTCCGTCTTTCCCCAGTGTCCAGGACCTGGCATTTTCTTTGCGAGATGTAAAAGAGAAGTGGCGTAAACTTTTCTGCCTATCCTGCATCCTCTCCGTATGAAGTTGTGAGCACAGCTGGAAATAATGTAGGCGAGTGGGTGAGCTCACGAGAAGTTTCCATGGAAGCCATGGCATTAAAACCCTCCAGCCTTTGACAGCGATATCATCCCTGAGCCCTCGCAGCTTTGCTGGGAGTGTAATGAAATCAGAATGGAGTGGGAGCCTGTATGTGGAGAAGGAATTCAAGACATTAAGCCAAGGGTGGATTAAGGTTAAATGGGTCCCAGATCCACCCAAATATTGCCCCACCAGAAAGAAAACTTCCTGGCCTCCCAGGACTTTCTCCTTCCCCTGAAGAGAAATGGAATTGCCAAAACTGTACTGTGAGGAGCTTAATACATGAATGACAGGGTGAAATTATGGTCTTGCTCAGAGGGTTGGTTTAGACCGTCTGATGGTCAGATCTTCCAGGTCTGCTCCACCTCCATGTCCCCCACGGTCTAAAGGGGTAGTCTGCAGAAAGCCCTTTGCACGGATGATCCCAAAAGGCCGTAAGGATGTGGCTACCCATGTCTGGGGGGAAGAAGATGTGTTAAGTTAGTAGGTCATGCCCCAAAGGAAAATGCTCTTGACTTGTTTTTCTTCTTTCTCTTCCTCTTTTGTTCAGGTCCCACATGGCCTGTGGTTACTCTCAGGTAAAACCTACCGCTTGACGCTTTCACAAAGCTTTTTCTCTTCCCCACCAGTGATTTCCAGTTGTCGTTCCAGGAGGCAGGCTCTGTTCCTGGGAGTGCTGTGCCTGCACGGTTATAGCGCTGGATGTCTTTGAGCAATGGAACACACAGATGACTCACACCTGCAGAAGAAGGACAGGATAAAAGACACACCACTTGTCACCTGCAGACTTGTGATCCCAGAGCCCTGGGAAAGTTTGGATCAGGCTTCTTTGCAGCTGTCAGCTGTTTCCATAATTGCCTATACCTGCAGTTTCGCTCTGAATAGCCTGGCATGCTGGGGAAATCCTGAGCTGCATCTGAGCATCCTGGACCAGGCTCGAATCACGCTGCAAATTCTGGTCCTGCTTGGCGGCTTAGCCATTTGGTTGCAGGCAGGTCATTAGGAAACTTTCTGGTGCACTGTGTTGTAACATAATCGCCCTCCCTTTCTTCTCTTTTTTGGGGGGGGTAGAAGTAAAAGATTCCAGGACTTTTCTCTTTTGCAGCCACAAACCTAATTTTCTATGTTAAAAAAAAGAAAAAAAAGACCTATTGACTCCTTCTGGGGGAAGGGATGGGGCTGGTAATGACTTACAGAGCTGTGAACCAGCAGCACAGAACAATATGTCCCAGGCAGAGGAGTTTAAAAAAAATGAAGTCCAGCCTGCAATAGCCCAGGGGCTTGGAAATAAATGATAGAGTCAATCTGAGAGAGAGATCTCACAACTAAAAATTAACATCCGATGCTGGCTGCGTGAAGAGTTCCCGGGGAGAAAAAAATTTGACATCCTTGCAAAACTGGGAGCTCCGGTGATTGCACCTCCCAGGATCCCATCCTCTGTCTGGGGTGGCCTGGAGGGAGGTTGTGTGCGGGGGGGCCTCATGCTGCTCCCACGCCAGCTCTTACAGTCCCACAGCATCAGTCCCTGCATCCATGGGGCTTTGCGAGTCGCGGTGGTCCCTTGACCTGTGCAGATGGCTGAGCCGTGTTAGCACCAAGAGGCATCAGTGAATCTGGCCTCTCCCTCCCAGGTTTTGATATTCCATCTCATTTCATGGCAGCATGTGGTTTTGTTTTCGACTGTTTATTATGGTGTCTTGTGTGCTCTGTTATAAAAAGGAGCTGGGTCTACAGCTGATGGATGTTGTCCCACAATGTAAGAGAAATGTTGCCTTTTGATTATTTTTTTTTTTTTTTAAAGAGAGATCTGATTACTTTTAAACTTTATTTTGATGTTATGCAACCTTCCCATTGGCTTCATTAAAGACAGCCTTGAACAGCTTTTAGCTCTGTTTTAAACACAACGTTTTCTTTGGATAGCGAAGATGAGCTGGTTCCACGAGAAGCCTCAAGGACACATCAGCTCTATATGATATTAAAAGCGGCAAATATCAATGGTAAAGAACAAGAATATCTTGCTCTTCACTAGTGCCTTCCACCTGGAGACAGTGCCGTTAGAAACAGATCCAACCCCCCAACTGAATTTGCAAAGTAGCCTCGTTCCTCTTTTAAAAGTGCAAAAATGAAGGAAGAAAAGTCAACGTTGCTTAAATTTCTTCTTGCTTCTATAGCTACGAGCGGCACAGGTTGCACAGATTTGAGCAGTGCAGGATCAGACCCAGAAAGAGTGCAGGAGCCCGGAGCATTTGCCCTTTGTATTTTCTCCTTTCACTCTCTGGTCTGTCTCAGTGGCTTTCATCCCAAGAGGCTGTCTGTCCTCAGACCATAAACTGTCACTGCAATATATATATTTTTTTATTTTTGTTTGTCACAATATTTCTGTCCCAGCCCAGAAGTAGCATGAATAGCGGGGTGTGTTGAGCCTCAGCGCTGGAAGGCATTGACGGGGGCCGGATGGTCCTGCCTTCACTAGATGTGGCTTCACGTCGCGCCCTGAGAATATCCAGAAGAGCGACATTTCATCCACCAAAATGAAAGTAAAATTAATGACCCCCACTCACATTAATTTTGGAAAGAAATTCACATGCACCCAAACCCTCTGAGAATGCTCTGTTTTCCATCTAGCTCCTCATCCAGTCATAACTGACTAAACTGCTTTATATGCCCTTGGATTCTGGCCCAGAAAATGTGTGGTTTCTTAAAATATATGTGTATACACTACTTTAATACCAGCCAATACCTTCTGAAATGTAGGTGGCCAGAAAGGCATTGGCTGATCTTTTCCTATTACATATTTTAAAAATGAGTTGACATTCGTATATAAATTTTGCGTAAGCTTCATGGAGTTTTAGTAGCACTATTGAAAGGGAATGTCAACAACTGCTTAGCTGCTAATATGGGCTGGAGATAATAACTAAGGTAGCTGGGCAAATTGTATTTCCAGGAAATTTTGTCAGTTATGCAAAAAATGGAACAGCTTGGAAAAAAAAAAAAATCTTGATTTCTTTTCGTGAAAGAAGTAGGTACTGTGAGGTCGAAAGGAAATTTGAAAATGGATGTATAGGGTCCTAATTTACTTTAATATTTCCTGTGTAAAGTCTTAAAGTTAAAGATTGATTTTTCCAATAAACATTACAAGCATAATGACCTGGAGGTATGATCACAGATCACGTACCAGATGGAGAGCAATGGAAAAAGAGCTACTGCTGTTAGAATATGTTTTGTCTTCTTTTTTTTGTCGGGGAAGCCTGCAGTAGTTTGAAAGAAAAGGATCGGAGTCTGAAGCCTGCAGTAAGAACGACTCCACTTACTAATGTATGAATAAAGATGGAAGAATTTGGCCCAGAAACAAACTCTCTTAGGAAAGGAAAGCACATATATCAAATTTAATTGAAATTTCAAGGTCAAGGGGATTTCCGATACACAAATTGCATTTATAATTTGGTCCCAGCATCATAAATAGAGTAATCATAAAGTTTTGGTCAAAACTTTTATTTTCCCAACCAAGGGAAATGTAGTTTTCACTGAAATGAAAACTTCTTTCAGAGTCCTGACTTCAGCACGATCCCACATTAAAACTGAGCAGGCACATTCAGACAATGTCCAGGGTCTGTGTGTCTGCACCTTCACAGAATGGAACACTTTGACCTTTTTTTTTTTTACACCATTTTCCATGGGGCAAGCACTGTTTTCATACAAGAAAACATTAAGAACTCTTAAAAAGTTGGATTTCAAATGAAATTGGGTGGTTTTCTTGAACTCAGTCTTTTTTGGTGGGTTAGGGTGGGTTTTTTTTCCTGGTGCATTTTTGTGCATGTTTGCATCTTCAGATTTCAGGGGGTGGAAGCTACCAAAATCAAAGACTGTCCTTCCAGAGCAGAAAAGCAAGTTGTCACTCACTTCTAATTTCCACCCTAAACACACTGATAAATGCATTAGGGAGAGATCCTGTTTTCTGGCTGCCTTCTCCCTTTAGGACCAAGCAATTTGGGATGGAACAACAAAACCAAGGACAGAAAATGGGCAGGCAGTTGGGCCAGAGCCATCACTCAACAGACCAGAGCCACCCTTTTCATAAGTCAACACTCCCTTGGTCACTACAGGGAACTGGGGATGAGTGTCGGTCCCTGATTTCACTCTTTCTTGGCTAAGAGTGTTTGCAAATGCATCCCTATGTTTCCATATTTATTTTGTTCTAGCTTCTGCCATAACGTGTCTTCCCTGTAGGAATAATCACTCGTGCTCCTGGGTGCATGCGGCAGGATGTGTTCTTGCATCTGCTGTCCTCCGAGCCCCTGATCCCACCCTCCCCCCTTACAGCTGCTGCCTGTGACTTTAACACCTTCTCTTTGGGGTTTGGAGAAGGACGTCTTTGTCCCCAGACTCATCCAGCTTGGTGAGGAGACCTGATCATTTCTGGAGCAGGGTGGTGCATCCGTGCATTAGCGCTTACTGCCCCTTCACCACGTCATCAGTCATGCCAAGGACATTGAGCCAGCCCAGGGATGCTGCACGTGTTGTCATCCAGACAGTGTCCTGCTGGGCAAAAGGGACCCTCCACCCAGGACATTTCATGGTGCATCTGACAGATGGTCCTCCCTAAAACTACCCAGCTGCATGCAGCCGAGAGGGCTGCAAAAGCACCTGCTCTCCTGCCTGTTGCGTTCAGAGTGCTCCTAGGACGTCTCTCTACGTCTCTTTTGGCTTCCGTTGGGATAAGCGCATAAAATGACATCTCCCCCTCATCTCATCCCACCCCCTCCAGCACGGAATAAAGATCAATGGCAGTTATTGGACAACCAAAGAGTGTGAACCTCATCACGAGAGGGAAGGACACAGAGGGAAAAGTGGTGAAAATGTATATTGTTCCCAGTGAGCTTAGAGAATATTTAAAACGCAACAATGGAACCTGACTCCTTCTGAAAACCTCCAAAGCACTTAAAAATGGGAATCCGGTCTCTCGCCCCCTCTCCGCCCCACATACTCTGAAGTGTATAACAATAGAAACTCTGTTCGTACGGGTTCCCCTACAAATGACCCCTGGAAAGCATCGACTGCTTCCTGCAGGCTCCTGCCATCATCCCTTCCCCAGCAATATCTGCATCTGCTTCCAGATCCGTAATCACATTTTCTTAATTGAGCTGTGAAGTAGGATTTACGTGACTCCATTTAGATTTCGTCGCTTGCCAATCAGGAGATAGTTATTTCAAATTAGACACGAGGAACATGAGATACTGATCTAAGAGAATCTAATATCTAATAATATGTGCCTGGCTACAGGTGATAATTTAAGATGAGTTTACGGAGCCCCTATAATTACATTTTCTGTGTGTGCTTTGTTGTGGTTACCAGGTAACTGCAAAGTGATTACATGAATATTTATACTTGGCAGGTTAGACACTGCTGATACACAGGATTAGCATCATCTTTTCCCCCTTGTAGTTCTTTGTGCTAATATCTGGGACTTATATCAGGATAAAGGCGCCTCACCAGCAAAAAAACCCACTAGTGCCATGTTTCTTAACTGAGGCATCAATTTGCTTTTCCCTGAAGCACAGCACTTGCATTTTGAAATACAAAGCGGTCTCTCCTTCCTCTGTGATACATCCATTATAGTTTAAGTCAGGTCGGAAATCTCTGATCTTGCCTTTCATAGAGGTTGTGCAACATGCCGCGTAGGATCATATCTGCCAAACATATAAAACTTTGTCTGTGTATGTGCATGTGTGTGAGTGTGTAGGGACATAGCAGTGGTTTATCCAGCTCCTGTTGGGGAATATAAATACAAAACCAGTACGGACACCAGAGCAAGTCGCTGAGGCAAGGGTGTGAAGTTGCAGTGTGTCATACTGCCCACATCTGTGCTCCTAAGCTGTGGTAAGCATGAGGTAACGGGAGGTGAAATCATGCCCCTTAATTAGAGAGAGTGGAGCTGGCTCACGTTCGCCGTGGTACGGGAGGGTGTGCACTGTGCCATCCTGCAGACTGGCTCTCTCCCTCGTCGAATCCATTACAACCGCTCTGCAGGCCCCCAACCAACATCAGTGTGGAGTCACATCCTTGGATAACTGCATGAATTTGGGGGTAACATAGACCTTCGGGATGTCCGGCTGGTTTGCCCCTCACCCTAGATGTGCTAATGGCACAGCAAGGACCGTTTGGAGAAGTGAGGTTTTGGAGGGGCCTTCTGTCTGGCTCCCACCTGGCTGAATGAGCATCAAGTGGCAGCTGGGATGCAGATGATGTCCCAGCGTTGTCACCTCCCTCCCATCTATTCTGATCAGGCAGTGAGATCCAAGCCAGCCATCTTGTCCCAGCACTTGGGGGTTTTCCTCCACAGACCCCTCTTTTGGGAATGCAGGAGTCAGTGCTGCAGAAGTGGAGACCACTTGCAAAGCGATTCAGCTGTTGGCTTGCCCTATGCCTCCCAGCCCCTCAGTATCTACTAACAGAGATGGCAGGCAGGAGAGGACAGGCAGAAAGCACCTGTAGTGATAGGACAAGGGGCAATGGTTTTAAACTAAAAGAGGGGAGATTTAGATGCGATATAAGGAAGAAATGTTTTATCATGAGGGTGGTGAGACACTGGCACAGGTTGCCCAGAGAGGTGGTAGATGCCGCATCCCTGGAAACATTCCAGGTCAGGTTGGACAGGGCTCTGAGCAACCTGATCTAGTGGAAGATATCCCCGCTTATTGCAGGGGGGTTGGACTGGATGATCTTTAAAGGTCCCTTCCAACCCAAACCATTCTATGATTCTATGACTCTATAGTAACCTACCTGCAAAACTCCAGTTGATAACAAAGAACTGGCCTTTTGCTTTTGCCCCCGATGGCTACATGTGTAAGGGTCTATGTGGTAATGCACACAACTAAAGAACCCTGAAATGGAGAAGCCCCTTCCAAGCTGTCTATTGGGAAAAGGCTTGGTTGCAGAAGAGCCCTTGCTTTTGGCAGACAAGGGAAAGTTGAAGAGAGCAATGATGGAAAGGAACCATTGGGTTGAGTGCTCGTGGTATAAATAGCTCATCCACTAGCTAATCTGGTCTCCTCTCTTGCGTAAGTGGGACCCGAGTACTATGTGAGCTCAGTGAGAATTACTATCTGTTGTGGACCTTTCTCCTCAGCATCCTTTTACTGAATCTGATCAAGCTCCCTTAAGTCAGAAAGAACAACCCAACTGTGTTCCCAGGTCAAGAGAGAGGGAATGGTGATCAAAACAAGCCTGGGCAGCAATTACCCTCAGATCTAACACTATCACGGCAGAACCCATAAAGATATTACACAGGGCGTCATGCACTTTCACATTGTTATGATAACCCAGGTTTAATCGCTCCAAGCTTAGGCAGGGATTTGGTGGCCAGTGATTTCAGAAATGACTTTTATTTTGCCAGTGTTTGCGAGCAGGCTGCTGTTTGCACGTGAAAACGGTCTGCTTGCAAAACACGATCTGCAAAATGAACAACGGGGCTGAACGCTTGGGATCTGATTTATTTCTGAGGGCTCTGCATGGAGCTTTCAGAGTGCGGAAACCTGCACCAAAGAAAGAGGAAATTATTTGAAGGGAGTCTGCTTTTAAGTAGAAAAGAAACCATTTGCTTAATGTTTTAGATACTGTTGATGTTCTCAAATTTAAGGCATGAAAAGAAACCATTTCTAGCAGCAAGGCTGTGAGCAGGAGCCATCTCTTTGATCTGTGTCCGCACACAGTGGGGTGGGGTCCATGAATTACAAGGAAACGTAATGCTCTGTCATTCTTAAATAAAAACACACGAACTAATTAAATTGAGGCCCAGTGACCAAGTGACCGGTCTGCAAGTTTGGAAATCTCTATCCTGTGCAGCTCTGCAGTGTGGGATAAGTCACTTAACCTCTGTGTTTCCCTGTAGCCTCCCTGTCTACTGATGAAAAATTAAGTATGATTTACACAGAGTGGTATGAACGTATTTTCCTCATCCTTCAGGACTTGGACTCTGACATTAATCAGACCTGCATCCCCTGACATAGCATATGGTAGGCTTCCACATGTCCTCGGTCGGCCAGGCTGCCGTCTGGGCTGGCTGCTCATAGGGTCTCTGCTGGTCATCACAGAGTCGAAGGTTTGGAGACCCAAACGTTGGAGGACGTGGGTCAAGCAGGGAGCGTGGTCCCACGAGACCATGGGAAACACATAGTCTCTCATTCTTCAGCTCCCACAGTGTGACGGGCCAGCCAGAGCTTCCCCAAACTGCATCTTCACTTGGCCAGGTTCTTCATATAAGAAATATTTACACCACTGAGAATTAGCCTAACTCATCCTGGATATATCTGATTGACAGCACATGCGTATCTGGCCATCTGTTGGTCAGAAGTCCTCTGGAAGCCATGGCTTTAGGTGGGCTGGTGAATGTCTGGAAATCCAGCAGATTGTTTATAAAAGTGGTAGATCATGGTAGTACACCAGAACTCATCCAGTTCCCAGACATTGGAAATGCCTTTTCTCACCTGTGGAAAGGTTTCCCTGATGGATGGAGAACTGGAGTTTCACCATGGAAGAAGCTGCCCTCAAACTCTGGTCACTTCTGGAGGGCAAGGTCAGATTTCAATGCCAGCCCAAGAGGCATCTACAAAATGCTGTCAGTCCATGTTCAAATCATAGGTTTTCAGGGGCTATTTTTCTCTTTTGTTTCCAGCAGCATCTGGGAAAGCCAAGACATTAAACTGAGAAATGACTTTCAATCATATGAAGCCAGATCAGTTTGTAGGAGCCTTGGGGCCAACAAGGAGGACCTGACCCTCTTATTTAGCAGTCATAGCACAAGAATGCCAGGCCTGGATTCTTCATCCGTGAATGAGATGGGACTTCCTTGGTTAGGACTGTGGCTGCTCCAGTATCTGTCTGTGGTCACTGGAGAAATGTTCAGTGAGTGATTCAGACTTCAGCTGTGCGACTGCAGATGTCTATCTTTTTCCATGGGTTAGGGAGGAGCCCCAGTGCAGCTGCCATTCAAAATTAAGTACCTCATTTAGGCTGGATGCTCCTCTGTGTTAGTGAATAAGAAGTGCTGATCTCCAACATGCTCCTAAGTCTCACCAGGGGCTTAGGGAAACTATGCCAAATGCTCATTAGAAATAAGTGGACCAGGAGTACCTTAGAAAACTTCATCCCTCAGGAGTCTAGGATAGCTAATTGCAATTTCCCATGTTACATTTTGGGCCAGTGCCTCTTATTCCATCACTGGGCACCTCTGAGGAGAGCCCATCTCTGTCTCCTCTGCACCATCCCAGCGATAAAACCCCCCTTTGCCTTCTCTCCCACTGTACCCACTCAGCTCCCAGCCTCTCCTCGCATGTCCTGAGCTGCAGCCCCAACCAGGATTTGCTTCTTCACCCACATGCCCTGCCAGCCCCAGCTGGCTGCAGCTGCATCACCCACTTGGGAAGGATCTGATTCTGCATCCAGGCAGCTGGGGACCTTGGCAACATGGTTTGCCTTGGGCCATCCCAGCAGTGCTGATGCCTGCTGGGCCACCAGCTCGTGTGACGTCCAGGTGCTTGGGGTCCCCAGCGCTGAAGATGCAGTCATGTTGCTGGCCAGTATCTGGATAAAGTGCCCTTTCGCCGGGTGCGTTTGAGGTCCTCCTCCCTGGTCACCACTCCATGGCAGAGCTTTGCAGACTGACCCCAGTGGCCATTTCTTCCACAAATGCTGCATCAACCCTTTCCACATCCCACTGAAGTGTGAAGACAGCCCACTCGGCAGTTTTTAACTCTGAGACATCAGCAGGGCCAGTCCAGGTTTCTTCTTTCCATCCAGTGGTGCAAAACCAGAGACACCCCGGGAGAGCCAACGGCCCCCTGTGTAAATGAGACCAGGGTCTGGCATGCAGTAAAGGGACCTGGTTTGCATTATCGAGTTTCCTTGCACATAGCCTGACTTATTAATTTTTTGAGCAATCTGTGCAGGACTATATTCACTGAGCTAATTTTAAGTGGCTTTTTAAAGCAAACAAACACAGGGTTTCAGCTATTCCTCCTCTGCCGTCTCATCTCTAGCTGACAGCTTGCTCCAGCAGGAAAATACGACCCCAGAAGGACTGTGCTTCACCACTGTGTATCAAAACAAACACGCACACACACAAAAAGGGACCTGACCGCTAACCTCAAGCGGCTGCATTTATTACACACAGTGCCGTCTGTTAAAGGAAACCGCCTGCCCTGCTGTGGCCAGCTCTTTCTTCCCCGTCAGAGCATTTCATGAGCAAAACCGAGGACCTTCTGAGCAGCCAGGCTCAGCTCAGCTTGCGCCCCGTGCACAAGGCGACTTTGTTCTGCGTGCAAGCGTGCTGGCTGCCAGCCCCACGCACTCGTCACGGAGCAGCAAGCACCCCACGGCACCCCTTGGGGCATTGCTACAGGCTGCAGAGGTTCCCTTTGCCATGGAAGTCTGAACGCGGCTGAGAAGCCACCAAGAGGAACCACCATGGGGAGCCACCACTGTTGGCTTGGGGTGTCTGACCACCAGGTCTTGCTCGAACGCACCCGTCAAAGCCCAGATGTCCCAAGCTGCTCCAGGTTTGAGTTCGTAACAACACTCCTCAGTCCTAACAGCGTGGGGGCACGTTGTGGAGGAGTGTTGCTGTTGGCAGAGCCATGCCTCCGCAACCGAGGAC